>NC_072734.1:65816682-66115795 GCF_026930045.1 Uloborus diversus | reverse complement strand
GGGTCCTGGGTTCGAACCTCGATGGTCGAAGACCTACCGTCGTCATTAAAGGGGACTGGGCGACGTTAAATATGCTCGTGGTCTCAATGTCCTCCAAGTGAAACGATACCTCTGGGGGGTGCTAGTACTAGGTAGCTATTAGCTCTTGGACTAGTTCTAAATTCTCATTAACTGTTCGATCCGGTGATGGTGCTGCCATCTATCGGTATATAAAATAATGGAGGCAAGGCACTTAGTATGCAGTCCTCGACGTAAATACAGTTGTAGTCAGTTGTGACTCTGAATAGGAATAGGAATAGGAGTACGAGCCAGTGAAAAATCAGCACTCCAAAAATAAGTATTATCAATGTTTTTGCGTACATTCAGTACCCCGTTCCTGAAATTTGGTCCACGGTCTAAGTTAGCAAGCATAACTGGGAGACCTGATAAGTAGGACCTGATGAAAAAACGTAGATTCGGGGACGTAAAATCGGGGTTTCACTGAAATCCTAATTCATGTTTTTTTACTAGGTTTTCTGCTTTAACAATATTGCTTTTTGAAAGCAGACGATATTTTTCAGTGCTTCAGCGCAAGAATAATAGCGTCGCGTCCGTACTCAGAGCGACGTTTTAACTGTGTCTGGCGGGATGTTTGGCCCATACGATTGGTCTGGCTGCTTAAAAAATATTTTGGAATAGTTCCCTGAGTATCATAATATAAAAATTGAGACTTAGAAAATAACTTAGTTTAGCACTGTTCTTGCGTACATTCAGTACCCAGTATCTGCAAATTGGCCCGCTGACCAAGTTGATGAACACGCGTACGTTGTAAGTACATGTTAACTCTATTCTGTCCTACAGATTTTGTTACTTAGAAAATAACTTAGGTCTGGCGGGCCTGGGCTCTTGGACTATTAGAGCGTTGCGCCTGCGGGAGATTTTCCAACAGTTTTCTAGGAAACCAAAACACTAAAAACTGTTGTTTGGTTCCAAAAAATTGAAACAAATGATTCCGACTTTTAGAATTTTAGAGCCTTCGACTCCGACTCAACTAACTTAAAATCAGACCGCCTTCGACTCTGACTCAACTACCTTAAAATCAGACCGACTCCGACTCCACGACTCTAACTCTGACTTCGCAACCATGGCAGAAATGCAGATTCGGAGGGAAAATGACCGACTCCGACTCCAATCTTGGAATTTTCTCGACTCCGAATCCTTTACCCCACAATCAGTCCCCCCCCCCCCCCGACTCCAACTCCGCAGTCCTGATTTATATTGTGTAACTATCGGTACCCACATGGCTTTGCCCGTAGTAGAAAATTAAAAGGTCGTTTGGTTCGCCTGTATATTTACAAATAATGGATGATGAATTTCTCGCCAATTTTTGCTGTGTTAATTTGCTCGCTCACGGGGTCGCATATGGTTAGTTTGCTCGTCCACGTTATGGTAATTTGTTCGTCCACGTTATGATAATATGCTCGGTAAAATGTTCTTAAAATTGGAATAGAAAAAGAAAAAAATATCGATTTTTCGAAAAATCTCTTCGATTTGCTCACCCCTCTGCTACGAACTTATTTTGTGCCAAATTTCATGAAAATCGGCCGAACGGTCTAGGCGCCATGCGCGTAACAGACATCCAGAGATCCAGACATAGACTTTCAGCTTTATTATTAGTAAAGATTAAGATAATGATTGATGAGAGGATTTTTTATTTCCACAGTTTTAACTAATTATTTTTGTTTTTTGGCAACGGGAAAAATAAGGAAATTCGGAGTGCTTCATTTTTTATCAGAAAGAAAGAGCTGTGCGCACGATTTTATTTTTACGGAAAATTTTTGGTGAAAGAAGGCTTTTTCTTATTTATTTATTTAATTTCTGATGTTTATTTATTTATTTATTTATTTAATTTTCGGCAAGGAAGGAAAAATAACATCCGAAGCGCTTTATTTTTACCCAAAAGAAAGAGCAAAAAGCTTTTTTTTTTTAATGAACTGTATTTACTTTAATGTATTTTTTCTCTTTAATTTCATTTTTTTCCGAAAGATAATAAAGAATTTTTTATGGAAGAATTTATATTAGCTGCATTGCTTAAAAGGTGCCACTACCTATTCGATCGGGAAAATTTATTAGATGAGAGAGGTATTTTGTTTTTAGAAATCAGCTTTAAAATGTTAAAATGTATGTTTGGCATACGAGAAAGTAAACTTGTTAAGATCTGGACGGAACTTTTTTGCTATTTTGGTAAACATTAGAGTTCTGTTGCTAACAATGTTAATGTTCATAGGTGTAGAAACTACTCGAAAATGTTATCTTTTAGTTAGAATAAAACAGAAGTTTAGGAGTTAGAGAAGCGTTTTAGCAGTTTAAAATACAGATTCTCATGATTCTGTTTATACATTTTATACAGTGTAAATTTCTGCACGATGCGACTGCTCACCTGCGGGAGAGTAAATGCAGCAGTTTCCAATCGAAATATGTATTTACTAGTATCAATCTTAGTTTTCAAGGTTAAAAATCCTTCTGGAAAAGTTACGGATGTGAAAGACGGAATAATCGAAATTCATGCCATGACGTGGTTGATAAATTATCCGTCAAAAAGTTTAGCTGCAATTTATTTGATATAAAATAATCTTTACCTATAATACACTTACTAGCGTAGATAGAATTAATTACCTCATGAGGCGAAGGCATAATAGTCCTTACCTGTATATGAGCTGCATATGAGTAGTATTAGGATCATCAATAGTGTTTAAACCAAGAGTTTTGAGACGGGGGGGGGGGGTTGACCCAGTCCCGTGATTTGGGGGGAGCGGCAAGGAGCCAGGTCAATTCCCCCCCCCTGACTTTTAAAAATTGATGTTTTACATACAAGTGGAAGTATTTTCTGTTATTTCTTAGTTAATTTTTCATTGAGTATACCCCCTTCGCTCCCCCTCCCTCACGGGAAAAAATGAGAAAATACGGGATAGTTTTACCCCACAACCCTGTCTGTGTTCCTGAATACGTTGTAATATTCTAATTCGTAAATAAATTTCAGTTCTTTTAAATTACGTTCCTCTTTTAATACCTACGAAAATACTCCTCAATGACTTTCATCAACTTTTTAAAATTTGCACTTTTAATAAAAGAAGAACATTACTTTGGAAATCCTTCAAGTTTCGATTTTTTCTGTTCCAAAGATATGGACAAGAAATTAATTAAACTTTCAAAAGTAATTTCTGTGAAGAGTATTCAACGCATCCAATTAAAGGGTATTTCATTGGACAAGAGATGCATCGAGTCAGAAGTCCGTGATTAGAGGGGGAGGCAGAAGGGGGTAATTGTGCGCCCTTTGACCTGGGAGAAATATAATGGTTTTTGTGCATGTCTGTGTGTGTAGCTATATTCTTCAATTTTTAAAACAAAATATATAAACTATCCTCATTATTTTCAAAAACGCATTTTGTTTTCAAAAAACATGAAGGCTTTTGATTTTCTTTCTTTATTTTTAACCCCCGACACACAAAGGAAGGAGGCTATAAGTTTGACGTGTCTGTGTATCTATCTGTGGCACTCTAGCGCCTAAACGGATGGACCGATTTTTTTTTAAATTTTGTTCGAAAGGAGAGTTGATCGAGAGTGTTCTTAGCTAGGTTTCGTCCTCGGATGACATTAATTAAAGAAGATATTAATTAAAAACCTCTGAAAGGTTTTTTGCGATTTTTGGAGTAAAAACACATTAAAAAATTTAGTACCTAACTGAAGAGTAGTTTTTTCTGCGCCTGATAGAATGTGTTTGGAACTTCCATGTGATATAGTATTCGAATTATAACGTTTTTTAAAGCCGATTTTTAAATACGGCTGAGTCGTATTTAAAACGCGATTTTAGTCCCGCGATTGGTAACCGAATTCATTTTTAACCGACAAGGAAATTACGATTACGATTTCAATTTCGATTCCGAGTCACAACTGACTACAACTGTATTTATGTCGAGGACTGCATACTAAGTGCCTTGCCTCCATTACTTTTTATACCGATAGATGGCAGCACCATCACTGGATCGAACAGTTAATGAAAATTTAGAACTAGACCAGGAGCTAATAGCTACCTGGTGCTAGCACCCCCAGAAGTATCGTTTCACTTGGAGGACATTGAGACCACGAGCAGTGGCGTAGCTACAGTGTTTGCCGCCCGGAGCGGTTCTTCAATTAGCCGCCCTTCGTTGTGAAATAGCTAACACATTAAACTGTCAAAGGTGTTAAAATTAAAACTAGAAGTTTAGTTAAAGAAAAAAAAGACGTAATTAATTTCTTTATACTCTCAAAAGAAAAAGAAAGGGGGGGGGGTATTAGGGCCTTTTAATTGCAAAAATTGCTGAATGAAAGTCAAAAATTGCAATTTTTAGTGAAGTTAGGAGAAAGGGCGGGTTGGTTTGTTTTCGATTTTTTTCAAAGTTAGTCTCTTTTAGTGTTTCTTTTTTAACGTTAAGTGATCAGTGGGCACCGAAAGGTAATTTTCCGAAACGAAAGTTTTCAAATGCAGTTTCTTCTACTTTGAAGAGGTTAAGAGAATCGAGAATTCTCGAATACTCAATTCAACAATTTTAAGTTCTGAAATATACAATTTAAGGCTATCTTTGGCAACCCAATTGCATGCGTATTCCAACCCAGTTGTAGGCGTTAGGGAAGAGAGACAGGCGTTGAGGTATCTTACTGAAATGTTTTTTAAATTGAAATCAATTTTAAGGGTATCTTTGGTGGTTTGGTAGGATGGGGAAGGTTCGGGTGCTTTCTTTGGAAATTTCTCGGTACCGAAGCCTGAAAAACACAATTTTAGGCTGTCTTTGGTGTCGTTAAAGGGTTTCCTAACGCCAGACGGCACCAAAAATGTTGTGAAGCCAGGCGGCTCTATCCTGGAAATTTTCCGTAATTGACATACGACTTTAGGCTTTGTTTGATAATGTTAGAAAAAAGAAGGGACAGAAGGAGGTTTCCCTCCCATAATCTTTCTAAAATTTGAAGTTCATTTCAAGTTACCTTTCAGAAAGAAGGGTAGCGAGCTCTCCCCCCCCCCCCCCCCCACACACGCAATTTTTAAGAACGAAATTTTGGGCTATCTTTGGGGACCTTAGGAAAAGGGGTGAAGATTTTTGCATTCTTCTCTCGGAAATTTTTCAAAATTAAGTTTTCAAAGAGCGATTTAAATCTTTGGAGACATTAGGTGAGAGGGGGAGGGCAATTAAGGTATCTCTCGGAAAAATTCCGACATTGAAGTTCTAAAAGCATATTTTAGGCTATTTTTAAACACTTTATGAGATTGAGGTTACTCAGGAGTCAAATGCTGTTTTCCCAAATTGATATTGAAGTATCGATGTTTTAAAAGCGTAATTTTATTCTATTTGTTGAGACTTTAGAAGAGAGGGTGGAAGTTTTCTGTGGAAAAGTTTTCAGAATTAAAGGCCAAAATATGTACTTTTTGGCTGTGTTTCTGTGTTTGCTGCGTTAGAGGAAAAGGAAGTGTTAGGGGCCCTGCCCAGAAAATCTCCAACTTTGGGGTCTAAAAACGTATTTTAAGCTATGTTTGGTGATATCAGGGAAAGTGATGAGAGATTTGAGCGCTCTCCCGCTTAAAAACCATTTTTAAGCTAGCTTTCGCGATGTCAGACTACAGAGTAGAGGGGGGAGAGGTCCCCAACGAGAATTATTTGAAACTGAATACATTAAAACACATTTTTAGACTGTTTGGCCAAGTTGAGGGGATAAACCAAATGTTGTAAAATGAAATTAGTTTACCTTCCACAGGGAATAGACTAACATGTGATCCATAGTTTTCGCATGGATTTTCTACTCGCAAAAGCGTGAAAACCCTTTTACTTCTTTTAAAGTTAAAAACTTTTGTAATGAATGAGATATTAAAGCAAACTCTGAAACATATAAAGCCGTCTCTGTGAAGAGCAATAAATTGCTTCGTGTACCATTTCACACCTCCTCCTCACTTTCACCCTTGTCACCATTTTCCAGAAATAAAAAAAAGGAAGTTTTTGTTTCACGGGGAGGTTTTCAAAAATTTCTCTTAAAATCCATTGTTAAATTTTTCTTCGAAAATTGGGAAATATCATTGTTTTCTTCCTATTGGAGTTGACCTCTACGGTCTAAAAAAAAAGAAAAACATTGGTCCCATGACTTTCCACTTTGGCCCCCTCAGACAAAAAACAAGGAATTGTACTGATATGATTTCAAGAATTGTACTGTATTAAAGTAATTTAAATCTGGTAGTAATACAAAAGTTTAAGATTTCGAAGATATTTTTTTTTTTTTTTTTTTTTGCTTGCAGGAAGAGAATAAAACCAAAATTTCCTTATTAGGAGAATACGTTTTTTTTCCCTCACATCAAAAGGATCAATTTACCGCCCCTAGAAAAGTGCCGCCCGGGGCGGACCGCCACCTCCGCCCCACCCTAGCTACGCCACTGACCACGAGCATATTTAACGTCGCTCAGTCCCCCTTTAATGACGACGGTGGGTCTTCGACCATCGAGGTTCGAACTCAGGACCCTCCGGCCCCGAATCCGACACGACAAGGAAATTAAAAGTAATGATTTAAAATTTTTGCATGTTGCCAGTTTCTATTTGTTAACAAATAAAATATACTTGTAATTAATTTTTAATAGTATACGGGTTTTAAAAGGATTTTCGATTTTCCCTCTTGATTCTTCATTTTCGACTCAGTCGGGCTTTTTTAAATTTTTAATTTTCGTTACTTGTGTAGAATTTCAACACATTCTTTTTCTGGCATTTTCATTACTTTAAGTAGTCTATTTGTTGTTTACTACAAAAACAATTTAAGATTATGGCACCAAATATTTTAGCGAGTTTCAGTAAACACACACAAAATTTAACAAGAATTATTAAAACATTTTTATCAGTTTAACTATTTAGGTCGTTTTTGTGAAAAGAATTCGAAGGACAGATCACACTTGTTCCAAAGAACACATTCACAGATTGCTAGAACAAGGAAAAGTTCTACTACGTAGTCAAAAGTTGTTTATCGAATCATGTTCTAAAACGGGCACTATTTTATCAGAATAACGCGCAGTGTCATCTTGATTTAGAAAGGTCAACAAGCGAAAGTTCAAACGTAAGAATTGCATAATCGATAAGAGTATCATTAAACAAAGTAAAAGAATAAAATCGAATGCCCGAAATGAACTTTTAAAAGCAGACATCAGTGAAGTTCAAGAGGAGATGCTCATTTCTGAAGCGTTTTGAAGTCCGGAATATTCGATAACAAGCAAGCATTAGGGGAGATCGGGCCCAGTTGATATAGGGTTAAGTTGATACAAGGGCTTTGATTCTGGAATGTGCATGTGCCCAGAACAGAGCTTCTCATGAGAAGTTGATTGATGTGATGTGTGTTTAAGTAATTACAGTGGACTATCGCTATTCTGAACACTCATGGGATCGAGAAAAAGTGCTCAGATTATGGGGGTGAGGATGATATATATAGAGAGAGACTGGATAATACATGTTTATTTATTCTATTGCCTCGTGGACTATGTTCAGGAGGGGAAACTGGGGAGGTTAGCCCCACTTTTTACAAAGTTATTTTTTCAAAAAAAAAAAAAAAGTTTCCATAAGAAAAAATTTCTAGTTGTCGTTCTTCGAGAGGAAATATATCTGTGCAACGTTTTGCATTGTTTTTTTTTTTAATTAAATTAAAAATTATTTTTTTTTATTAGCGATTTTCAAAAGTGTCCAAATTGGGTAAAACCTGCCCACTTGAGGGAGGTTAGACCCACCATGTGGGAGGTTTAACCAACTAGACGTGATCCGTTTTCTGCCTCCTTTGACTTTTCTAGGTCCTCCTTTGGCAAATGGGCGTAGCTGTTCAGGTGTTACGAGTTATGAATTAATTGAACTTGTAGATGGAACAGTAGAATCGGAGGAAGAAGATTTCTTAGTAACATTTAACTACAGTAAATTTATGGGAAGTAAATAAAATAAATTAACAAAAACAAAACGAGCAATATTTTAGAGAAATAGGGTCTTAAAACCTTAGGGGTCCCTGGACCTCAGCCTGGTCATCCCATGGATAGATCAGGGCATGTATGGGTTGAAAATCTTAATAAGTATATTAACAAAGTAGAAAAGCAAATTTCAGTTGTGTTTAGTTTGATCAGAATTGTTCACAAACAGGAAGTGTTTCAAATGATTATAATCTAATACTATGTAAAGTGACTTTACTTACAAGTTAAGAGCACCATTTATTTCATTTGAGTTAAACAATCTTGCTTAAAACAAATAGAATAAAATATTGTTTTAAAAATGTTATACCATCAAATGAAATTAAATGGAGAGGGTTGATCCTGGTCAAACCACCTGCAACTGAGGTGGGTCGAACCTCCCTTGATAGCCATTTTAGAATATATAATAAAAAACGTATTAAAATAAATTTTGAGTTTTAAAAGTAAGTACAGTAGACCCTCGTTTTACGTGGGGGTTACGTTCCATGGAAGTGCCGCGTAAATCGAAACCGCGTAAATTGAAACCTAATAATAGTGTTAAAATAGTGGTTTGGTTCCGTAGATAGCAAAATACTTCATTCTAGTGATGACTAATTGTATAACTTTAATGTGTATTTATATCGAATTTTATGCGCAACATGCATAAAGAACCCATAAATTAATTTCGTGTTCTGTTTATAAAAAGGACTATGATAATCTTTTGGCAGTCATTAAAAAAAAATTTTCTGCAATTCTTTGCAGAGCATTAACGTATCCATGATCACTTGCGTCATTTTCATGATAGTCTCTTCCTTCACTAACAAATCAGAAAGATCATTTCTATTGTCTAGGAATGGCTCAAAATTTTCAATATGAGCGTTTTTGGTTGTACGTCACAGAGGTCGGCGTTGGTTTTGGCCTCCATTGTCTCTCCTAAAAGCTCTTCTTCCAGTTAAAGCCCTCGATCCGTCTCTTAAGTGGCGACATGTTCCAGCGTCCCGCCATTTTGTGTCGTTCCGCAACTTTCTCCCTACCTCAATAGTAGAAAAATACAGAGTTTCGCTCATTGAAAAGTATCTTTTTATCAACGAATGTTTACAGATTTTTAATCGTAACTTATGTAACTGATAATATACATACAAACATGTTGAATTTTACTTAGTAAATTTTTTTTTTAATATTAAACCGAATATTAGTAAAAAGGTGTTTTGAAGAAATTTTCGATCATTTTTAAGAATTTCTTTTTTTCCCCCATATAGACCTTCTGAGTTACAAATTACTTAAGTGTTTTAAATATGTTTTATTATTAGAAAGTTGGTGTAGTGGAACCCGGGGCGGATACCGAAAAAATCTCTCGGAGGGTGTCCGGGAAATTAAATAGCATCTCCTCCTCTCCCCTGCCACATACGATGTTTCATAACCAAGTTTTCCATTACTTTATTTCAAAATGTCTTTTTTTTTTTAAAACTTTTTGGGATCCCTTAAACTAATGATCCACTTCTAAGTACATACATATTACGTACCAATATACTTTGAATGTGGACGTAAAACATCTTTAACGTTTCAAGCCAATTAAATACTGAGCCATAATAATGTTACCGAAATGCTATACAATTAGCGGTTTTAATTTTAGGAACAATGTCGTAATGATTATAACACGAGGGCAAGGTTATTCAACAAAAAATATACCCATACCTCATTTGAGTTTTTAATATTATTGTATAGTATTTTAACTATAAAATATTATTTAATTAGGAAAATCATAGCTATTAAACATATAAGTTTTACTGAAAAATTCGGGACAATTTCTGTGTGGATTTCAAACTGATTGTTCTTGAAGCAATGATACAGTTGAGATAACATATTCATATTACATGCCGCCTCCATTAATATCATGGTTTTCTCAAGAAACTAATATATGATTTCTTTCAATTTCCATTTTTTTTATAAGTTGAAAAAGAAAAAGCTATTATTTCGCAAATAGCTTCCTGGATCAAAATAATAATTCGTTTAGGTATGCCTGCATATTTTTTGAAGAATGTTAGTTATTGATTCCATCAAAAGAAAAATTAATGGACGAATCGCGATATTACGCTCCCTTGAATTCAAAACCAGCGAGTTAAATGTATAAATATATTCTGCCACTCTAGGACTCCAGTATGACTTCTTCAGCAAATAAAAATGCTATTATTCAAAATATGCTCTATGTGTGTTTTGTGTTCTGTTGAATTAACTATATAAAAAATGCTATAGAGAAGTCAATTAAAAAATAGTGAATAAAATAGTTAAATAAATTCAACCTTTGGGGGGCACGGGCCTCCTGCTCCCCCCCTTAAATCCACTACTGAGTAGAACAGTAGTGAGTTAAATTAATTATGTCATAAATTATTTGTGGGCAACAGTTTGAACTTATTCATGCAAAGCAGTATCAATTATATTACTAATGTGTATAATTTTCTTATGGAAAATATATTCATTTCTAAAAAATAGCAAAAATTCTTTTTGCTTTAACTAATAAGGTTTTATTTTTCAGAAGGACTCTTCCATGTTTTTTTTTAATACATTTTACCAACTTTTTCTTGTTTCTCATGACGATTTTACATTAAAAAATGTTCTTTCATTTAAACCTGATTTTTAAGGATACTACTAAATCTTAAAAAACTTAACGAAATGTAATAAAATGTAATCAGTTTTAAATCAATATTAAAAAAATAATAATAATTGAATTATTTGATACCAATAGGAATTCAAATAAAAGAGTGCAGATTATATCTGTGACGAACTGTTATAAATAGTAATAATGAATTCATAAATTAACAAATTCTGGGATAAATTTTATGTATTTTTTTTTATTAAAAAGGTTTTCACATCAAAATAAAAATTAAACGAAAACAGATTTTTTTCCGGGGCAAAAAAAAAAAAAAAAAATCTTCACGTAATTATATAACTTGGCTTGAGTTACATGTTACTATAATCTCAAAGAAGTTTAATTTTTTTAATGAATAATTTCATATTTTTAATATCTTAATTTTTATGCACAAAGTAGATAAATAATTAACTTGGCAACATACTGAAACTCATGGCTATGACACAATTAAAAGCAAAACGACGTGTTCTTAGAATAATTTTGAAACTAACTAAACAATAGAAAATTTACATTAAAAATAAATAAAATAATTAGTATATTTAAATTTTGACAGCTTTGTTACCTTAAACTCTAAAAAATCAGTTTTAAAAACAGGGCAAATATTTTACTACTGCTAGCAATTTATTAGGTGCCGTTACATAGTTGAGCGTTACAATATTTGAAGGAACTATTTATGATGATTTTAGTGAATGTTCTTATTATCCCATGAAAATTAACAAACCATCAGACAGTTTCATGAAAGTAAAAAATATTACAATTTCAACAGAGTTTCAAAAAGTATCTGAAATTGCACAGTAGTATTGATGAAAACATTTAAAATACATAAATACTCTTTCAATATATTTCGACATAGTAATTTTGAACTGTTAGAACATCTTAATGCACTACACCAAGGCATCTTCACATTAAAGATAGCGTTTGATGAAAAATACGAATAGCAAAGAGAAAATATCTAGTATTCCGCACAATGAAATCACACAGGCAACGACACAAAATGGCGGACTGAACCCACGTGACTGCCCGCCTCCAATCGCAGTCGAAAGCGGCGCGCAGTGCATGGATCAAAGTGTGTCGCCACTTAAGAGAAGTATCCAGGGCTTTACTTCCAGTGAGTTCTGAACTGTGTGAGTTTAACAACTTTACTTCTGGAAAGAGCTCCGCAACCAATCGCATAAAATGTTACCAGTGGCCCAAGCTGCATATTAGCACGCCAAAAATGCAGTTGATTACGCGTAATCTGCTATCTTTAGAAGTCTGGATTTTGAAAGAGGGAAATTGTTATCTGGCATTGCCGCATCCGCGTAAAACAGAAACTCAACCGCGTAAAATGAAATAAAGGTGTCAAATCTTAAACCGCGTATAATCGAAACCGCGTAAAATAAACCCGCGTAAAACGAGGGCCTACTGTATGCAGGCTTTTAGCACTTTTATCAGAGTATATAGGGGATGTCCCAAAAGCGGGTAGGCTTTCGTATGCCTCCCCCCCCCCAATGGTGTGTTAGCGGCGATGAATACGTATGTCGTGTTTACCCGAAACGGCATGGCGCAACCAAGCTTAAAATTAAAAAAAAAAAAAAAGAAAGAAAGAAAAGATACATTTAAAAAAAAAAAGAAGTTTTGTAACTTGTGATTAGCCGAAGACCATTTTATTATTATTATTATCAATAATATTAACGTATTCTGACACTATCCACCTATAAACTACGATGGTCATTCCGTTTTTTTTTTAAATTATAAATTTAAGGTTATAATATTGAAATAAAAAAAGTGCTTTGGGCAAAGCGGATATAGGATTTAATAATATATTTATTTAAAATTTCTTAACTCGTGTGCTGACTTAGATTTTCTCTTTCAATAGGATAAGTATAACTTTTAAAAGTTATTTTTTAGGATGGCAATTAATTAGTCTATTAATTAACTCAGTTCTTTCCTTATGTTTTATAAACAAATGTACTGACTTTAAATTGGATAAGTACAACTGTGTTATATATTTTTATATAATGACAGGTAGCTAGTCAACTATTTTAATCATATATAACTTCATGTTTGATTGAAAATGTACCAAACGACAATTAGTTAAGCTTACCTGCTTTGGGCTGGACTGGTAGGGCAAAGCGGATTTTTCACATGTTTATTAAGTTTGATGATAAATAAATATTAGGTTTGAAATAATACAAATACAAAAAGTCACGTTTTATTTTAAAGTTGAACCCTGCTAGGAAATAAAACCGCAATTGTTGCGATTAAAATCCTTTACAATTTTCGAGCGTTCTTCGAAAACCTACCCGTTTTGGGCTACCCTCCCCTATATAATGCAACTTACTTCTATAAAAGTGATTGGCAAATCGCACAGAGGAGATGAACTTGCAACGAAAAATGTTACTTTTTTTCGTGAAAAAGCTATACACGCGGTTTCTTCTTAATTCTACTTTAAAATGACTAAAAAATAGAAACAACTTTCTATTTGTCTTAATATCATGCTGCACTCGGACCTCATCAATTCAAAATATGTTTAAATATGAAAATGATAGGGTGGATCAAACCTCCCGTGTGGTCAAACCTTCTATATCTCCCCTACCCGCTCGTGCAGATACAGGAATACAAGTGTAGTCGAACTCGCTTATAACGAACTCAAAAGGGGGCCGCAATTTTTGCTCGTTATTTTCAAGTGCTTGTAAATGACATGTTCATGGCACGAAAAAAATCATAAAATTTCAGTTTATCTGTTCTTATTTTTGTACGGTTTTTAAGAAATTGGTTATTATTATTATTATTTTGAGTTGTCTTATTGCAGGGGCGCCAACTGCGAGAGAGGGGGGGGGGGATTTTTTTTTTTTTTACGAGGCTCTCGCTTTTCAGAGGTCTTTCTGCAGTTTGAGGTGGGGCTACTACGCCTTTGCTTTTTGGGGATAGGACGGGGGGAGCATAGGCACCCCTGCTTATTGTTTTTTGCTTGTGTTATTATCAGGGATGTGCCAGCTGCGCCAATCGTCGATCCTGCTCTAAACTGCTACAAAATACCGCTAAATGTACGATTTTTGGCCAAAATCGATCAAACTTGCCCCAAAAGTGCGTTTTTGCATTTAATATTGCAGTTTCCTCAGCATATTTGGCAGTTTTTGCAGATTAGCATAAAGTTCATGCATTTGGAACTGTTTTTTTTTTTTTTTACGATTTTTTGAGTTAGTCTCGATTTTTTTAAGCATTTCAAAATCCGATTGCATCCGCTTTTGAAAAACTCGATCGTTTTAATTTACTGTGTGATTCTGCCACCTTGACATCAATTATTTTGTATTGAACATAATTTTCAACCATTCTTATTTATGTTTTCAGTAGGATAGGACTTGTAAGTTTGTCTTCTTGCCACAACCACTCGAAAATGTCAATCCAGTTGCATCCAAATTGATTTAAGGCAATGCCATTTTTAAAAATTAATATTGTTTACCAGTTTTTAGCATGGGTTCCTTAAGATTTCAGGACAGAAAATTGATCTCTAATTTCAGTTGGAGACACTTAAGATGGCAAAAATCGGGGAAGGTATTTTTTTATTTATTTTTTAAACATTTTTCGCATGTATTTTTTAATTTCTTTTCTTATGATATCATTTCTCAAAATCAATTTTTTCTTTGTAATGTCATCATTATTTTTGTGGTTAAAGTGAAACAGTTAAAAATAAAAGGTTTTCATGTTGCCTTTGCAATATCTTCAGATTTATAAATCAAGTAGTTCAGTATAACATATATATATATATATATATTAGAAGGTCAAATAAGAAAATAACTTACACATACCAAAAAAAAAAAAAAAGTCCATGGCTAAGAGTACGCGATTGAAGTTTTTTGGGGGCTGTTTTAAAGGATATTTTTCACACCTTGGGAAAGGGGTGAAGTGAAAAAAAAATAGGACTATGTTTTTTTTTTAAATTAGCATTCGAGTCAAAAATAATTGAATGAAACAAATCGGTTACAAATTTGGCAAAAGAGGACATCAGAAAACACATCTTTTCTCAACACACCAACCAATCGGGCGGTCGAGGGGTGATACGGGGGGGGGGGGTGCCCAACTAGGAGCGGGTCATGGCACAGTCTGCACCATGCAGATTGCGCCATTGGACAGTTGGGCCATTGAAATTGTAAGGGACGGGGGTGTTTTTAAGGCTATTTTTCTTTTTTTTTTTTTTAGGAGGGGATCTCCGCGCTCAGGGGGTCTGTGTTGTAATTGGTGAAGAAGGAGTGCAACCTTCCTCTTGCGGGGGGGGGGGGTGGATGGACATCCCTGCAGAGGAATAATGTCCGATTAAGATATAAAGAAGTTCTAAGCCAAACGTTTTTTCCGGGACCCTAAAAAGTCAATTATCAACAAATTGTCAGTTAATCATTACAAATAACAAATTAAAACTTTCTAAATTTTCCCCCATTACCATTGATTTTTTTTTTCACCAGATAGCTAAAACCACAAATAAATTGTCCACTTTTCAGCTAAAAACCTGTATTATCCGCCCTTGTCGGTGTAAAAAACATAAAGTGAGCGAAATAAATATGCACTACATCAGATATTCACCTTTAAAAGCTAACATCTACACTAGATGGCAGTACGTGTAAGCTTGAAAATGGTTTCGCATGTCAATTGGCAATATTATATAACAAAATTTTCTTCACGTTTGTGAAAATATTGGCAGAAGAAAAAAAGGGTGAAAGTTTTGCCGTTTTGCGGATGTGTTTCGTGTTTGATTACTTTATACATCCAATTATACATGCACGAATTCTGAAATCAGCTTTTACCGGAATGTAAACTAGAAAGATACAAACTAGAAAGAATGACCTCAAAAAGAATTAACTTCTCTCAGAAACATAGGAAAAAACTTAAAAAGTCTTCAAGTTTAATTTTCGAAACATTACATCAAGTTTCTAACGTGCATAAATTTTATTAAATATTTTATTGTTATTTTAATAAAGTTAATACACAGTTCCATGACTCCTCGGTAGTATAGTGGTCAGTATCCCCGCCTGTCACGCGGGAGACCGGGGTTCGATTCCCCGCCGGGGAGAAAATTTTTTTTCTATTCACAAAATTTTTCCTAAATGTTCTGTAGTGCAGAGGTTCTAAAACTTTTTCGATTAGCGGTACTCTTTTGACGATTAGAATTTTCTCGCGGCACCCTAGTCCATCTCTAATATTTAAGTACAGGTGTGTATCCCTCATAATTTCGTTTATTTCGTTCATTAATTCGTTCCGTGTAGTATCGAAACCGTGTTATACGAGACTTTTTTATAAATATTTTTTTACTCATTTTTTAACCTAATTAATCATGTACATATCATAAATCATGTCAGTGTATACCGTGTTATATCGAAACCGTGTTATACGAGACCTTGAAATAATGTAAATCAAGGAATGTGTACCGTGTTATATCGAAACCAAGTCATAAGGTGCAAATTTTATAATAGCTGAAATTTCGGCTCAATAGAACATAGAAACGAAAACTGGCAACCAGAACACACAAATACCCAGTAATTTAAGATAAGATTTGTTATAAACGATAAAACTTAATTATTTTACATACCTCAAATTAAAACTGTTATGCACAACAAGAAAAAAACTTGATCTGCTTTTCTTTCTATGCTCAGAACACAACGCATTCTATAAGAAAAAATTGAGCTTTTCTGTAGCAATAAAATTCGGCTAAGCAACAACAACAAAACAAAATTTAAAATAAAACAAATAGAATCATTCTATTTATTTATTTCATATTTTGTTTCGAATACGATTTTTCGAAAATTCGTTTTTGTTCTCTTTCTATTCCAATTTTAAGAAATTTTATCGGGCAAATTATCAAAACGTGGTCGAGTAAATTATCACTACGTCAAATTACTCTAACATGGGCGATGAACATAGCAAATGTTTGAGAAATTCATCATCCATTATTTGTAAATATACAGGCAAATCAAATGACCTTTTAATTTTATACTACGCGCAAAGTCGTGCGGATACCGCCAGTGAATAAATAAGAAAATAAGTGAATGAATGAATAAATAAGAAGGGAATTACTAAATGAAGGAATGCAAATGAATAAATTAACAAATGAAAACGTAAGTGATTTATATTAAATGATTGAGTGCGTAAATAAAACAAGCTACAGTCGACTCCCGCTACAACGCGATCCGACTTACGCGAAATGGCTATAACGCGAATTTTTTCATCAGTAAAGAATTTTAGACATAAAGCGAGTTTCTCGTCTGCAACACGGAAATTTTCGGAAGAGAATCGCGGTCTGTAAGTATCGGCTTTGTTATTGACTAATATTTTTTTTTCGTGAATGGACCTTTATCCCTTTAGCATCACTGAGAGTGGAAGTTCCCACACCGCACCGTACTAGTCAGATACATCGTTTATACAAATAACTACTCCTCATTTTCCATTTTTTTCATTCTAAATGTGTAAGTTGTTGCAATATAATGACACCTAAGAGCTATGTTTCATCTTGTGAAGATCGAAAGGAAAAGAGAAAGTTTCTGACAATTAAAGAAAAGCTAAAGATTATGTGCTTGAACAACTATAAAATGCGTCGAAGGTAGTATGACAATTAGGTACGAGTGAATCGTCCATATGTACAATTGAAAATCAAGAAAAAGGAAATCCGTAAAATATCACCAAAAATTTTGAAAATGGAAGCTGCTCTTGTGCTGTGAATCTTATGAAACCAGGAAGAGGGGCGTTGCCATGTAGAAACGTTATAAAAGAACTAGTGAAGCAACTGCATTGTGTATTTAAAAATAGATAAGTAACGGTTTGATCACGCAGTATAAATCATAATCATCTTCATCTTTTTAAGTTACAAATACCATTACTGGATCTTCTGTACAGTAAAACCATCGAGCATTTGTTTTTCTTACTACAAACTGTACGTACAGTACTGGTTTATTTTATGTGTTTCTTTTACCATTGATCTTTTTTGTGCATCGTAGCAGTATTTTATGTTGAATAAAACAGTTTTTTTTTTAATTTAAAATTCGAATAAAAATTCAATTTGTTATGTAACAGTAATGTATAGTTCAGAAATCGTTTTTAACAGTTTGGGGTGGCATTTACAAGTGTATTAAATAACTGATTATGTTTATAAAAGTTTTTACACATACCCTTTTCCACAACGCGAAATTTCGACTTACGCGAGGGGTCTTGGAACGCATCCTTCGCGTAAGTCGGGATTCGATTGTATTTCACTTTGCCTTGTATGTACTTGACTGATTTCACAATTTATTTAAAATACAAATAAGCTTAATATTGACTATATTAATACTACATTGAATATTAGGTGGTCTCAATTAATATTTAAAATGTTAATCGCAAGAATTTTATTATTTTATAGGAACAAAAATTAATTTTGGCTTACAACGAAATATTACTATATGAGTATCATTTTTTAAAAATTGCCTGTATTGCCAAATGCTTTAATCTTCGGTGATATTTTTTTTCCTGACTGGAATATACTACACAAGGTACTACATAGTTAAAATAATATCAGATAGGAGGAGCTAAAAGCAGAGTAAATATTTCAACATTTCACTTTGCCCCATGTTCCCCTACTATCAAGCAGAAACGAATTAAAAGAGTAATAAATATCAGTGTGTATTAAAACTGCATTTGATTACCTCAAAAACTTTTCCGAAAATTCCATGTTTACTTCCATGGAAAGGAAAAAGATCACTCGTCATATTCGAGACAAATGTTAATTCGTTATTTACTGTTTTTTTTTTTTTTTTTGACACTCATAGGAACAATTCGTGCATATACACTGCTGGCCAAATTATTAGACTAAAGAGGTTTTTTTTTTTTTTTTTTTTTTTTTTTTTTTTGTGCACTATTTGCACTAAAATGTTATTTATTTAACTGTTAAAGTACAGTATATTCTGTGCACATTATTAAGTTATTTAAGCATAATTTAATGTTTGCAGGTGGCAGCACTCAGCACTGTCTGCTTTTTTTATGTTCTTTGTTTATCTACCTACCAGGAACATAACCAATATCAGCTTATACCAGGGTTGGCTTTCTGCCGGCAGAAACTAGTTTTTGCCTTGCCAGTGGCAGAAACTGGTTATAACCGGTAAAAACCGGTAGAAACTGGCAAAAACTTAAAGCATCTTTAATTACTTAAGTGATTGCTAAATGATATTCATATAAGTAAACTAAAAAATTAAACTTTATTTCATCATTTAAAAAAAATAAAATCCTATGCTAATGCCCTTGATTTAGTTTGAGAAGGGAACTTTTCAATTGCAGATGCTCTTAATGTTTGGATTAATCTAACAAAGGACGAAAAATCATATAGGTGCTCAGGAAAGAGGAGTGACATACGGAATTAAAAGGCATTTCTGATTTCAATTTGCTCACTTATATGATTCATCTAAATTGTTTGTGATCGAAATTATCACATGCTTCAAGAAGAAAGTGCTAGAATTTTACTTGCCAATATTAACATGGATTTTGTACCTAATGTCACAGCTTTGCAAAACAAATTGGCCCTATTTCTCGAAACTTATTTTTCCAGTCGAATTTCTCCCACTACCCCAGTTACTACATGGTGGACTAGTTTAAAAAATATATACAATAGGTGAAAGTTTCACGATCATTGCTTGAGCTTGTTCCTTCATGCATTGCTTTCTAGCTCTTCTGTTGCAGGAATATTCTAAAGTTTCTCATATGTACATATTAGATTGAGAAACTGTTTAAATTTTAGAAACCACCTTTTCTAAGAAGCAACTGCAGGGTGCAAACAATGTAACATTCGATTTTAAATTATGTTACTATTGTAATTAAATTGAGCTTTGGTTATCAATTTTTTTTCCATGCACTTCCTATTGCATGTCAATATTTTGATTTTTTTTCATTTTGTGAGTTTTTGCCAGTTTTTGCCGCAAATGTGGCAGAAAGTAGCTTTTGCCATGCCGGTTTTAACCGGTTTCTACCAGTGGTTTTAACCGCCTCGGCTGAAACTTGCCAACCCTAGCTTATACAGTTTACTAGTTCTTTTTATTAGTGTGTTCTGTTGTATTTAAAGTTAGTTTTAAATAATTAGTGAGCATGTGCATGTGAGTATATATAATAGAGAGTATAAACAATTTTTTACCTCCTTTTTTAAAAAGTTAAGAAATGGTGCAAACCTTGTGAAAAGTATGCCGAAAAGACTTAAAATGCTCATCGAGAACAAGGGAATGCATACTAAATATTAGATAATTGTTTCACTGTTCGTTAATGTGTCTATAGTTATATAATCAATAAAGAATTTGCTTTTAAAACAGTCTCAGTCTAATAATTTGGCCAGCACTGTATGTGCAGTAGATGCAGCACAGGATCATATCCGCCACCCCATGCTCCGGTGTCATATCATATCCTTATAATATACACCTGATTGCTAAGAAGGCTAACCACGGCCTTAACTTTTGACAATCTACTTTTCTTGGTTACCAAATCACATGAAAAGATGAAGGCATTTTACGTATTTTGTTGTCATTTCCCTTGCTCTCTCTTGGAACATTTTGAAATCACGGGCCTCTGGATCCACAACAACTTTTTGTATTTTGATCCTAACTATCTAAAAGTTTGTTTCACACTACTAATATACTTCTATGAGTGCACTTTTCATAGCTCTGAGAAGGTTTAAATTTAGGCGATTTTAAATTTCGCGCCTGACACTAGAACAGCCTGAATTCACCTTCTGCGGTGCGAGGGGTTTAATGCAGTCCTTACACGCATTTAAAAGGTCATATTAAAATTGACAATATGTGTTAAAACCAAAGGCTCACGTTATGTCAAGTTGATTCTTCTTTTGGAAAATAATTTTTAGAATTGTTTTTGCGTGAAAAAAAAAATGTGTCAACAAAGTTTTTGCAATCATTACTTGATAGGAAAATAATAATAGTATAACAAGAAATTTTATTTTGGTGCGCAAACATTAGTAACAAAAAAAAAAAAAAAAGAATGCGCTGTAACTATTGGAATCGGACTTATTTTCCCTTTGCCATGTAATGATGTATTGGAGCCGTCAGAGTCGACAATAGCAGCAGGGTTGGATACAGAAAGCCATTTGCGGGGTGGGGGGTAATGCTAAGCCTCCCTGAAAGAACCTACGGTTTTGGGTACGAAAAATTTCTAAAAAGATTGTGGGTCAATAAAAAGCACCCAATCTGTCAAGAATAAGGCGCCTAATTGGGAATAAACATTGCAAATTAATTTCATAAGCAATGAAACGAAGTAGCAGTTCAAATATTTATTTACAAAAATAATTAATGAATTGGAAAGATACTGTAATCGTTTACATTTTATGCATTAAGTGTTTGAACACGATGTGAACGGATACTGGGGGCATGACCCCCAAGGCCTCCCCTTGTATACCCGCCACTAGATGGAAGTTGAAGTGAGTGACGTCTCGGAGATCTCAAAATCTACAGCGGCATATGAATTGAAGGACAGCTACCCCAAGAAGTAGAGCTAAAGTTATTGCAAAATTATCATTTTTTTTTTTTTTGTTTTTTGTTTTTGCGTCTTGAGGGGTTAAAGTGGCGTTGGCGTTCTCGGGAACAGCATAAAAAATCTCAAACAATTTTTTTTCACTTGTTGACTTTTTTCTGATCAAGTAATGTAATCTTTCATGATGTGACGGAACTTACAACAATAAAAGTAAGCCAAACTTTGTTCATCACTTTTTATTAGTTTTTGTACACTCATTCATCCATACACTTCATCAGGACCTTATTCTCAGACGGGATTGCACCTGAAATGAAAAATAAATAGATAAAAAATAATTAAATAAATAAAGTTGTTAAAATTAGTCACTCTCGGAGGTAAAATATTTTTTGACCAATTGCATACTATTGACCTTGCTCAGGGCCCACGAGAGGCCATGTCAACCGAGATAGAAAATAGGGGCCCGGTTCCGAATTGGAGTAGTATAAATTTGACGTGTTTTATGAGGGGAGAGGTGCCTGGCAACCAAATTGACAAGGGCTTTCGGCGGACCTGACCTCGCAACAATCCGTTTAACCTAACCGTTTAAAGTTAAACCGTTAACAGTTTTTTCTTCTTTTTTTTAAACAAGTTTGAACAATTGTCCGGTGTCGAATTCACGGACAAGAATCATCAAGCATGGGAAGAGTTGGAAAAGAAGGAGAAAAGGGGCGCCACAGTGCTCGTTCAAAAATTTCCCTATATCATCATTTGGCACAATTTGGAGATCCAATAGGCAAAATGATCATCCTTCGGCGAACTTTGAAGCTCCATGCGGCAAAATTATCATCATTCGGCAAAATTTGTAGATCCATTCCGCAAACTGAGAATTTATCCGCTCTCTCAAAACTTAAGTTTGGGGCGCCCCTAGTCGTGACGTCTTATACAAGCAGTGACGTCATTCGAATAGAGTTTTTTGTACTTCCGAATTTGATACTGAAGCATATATTTAGTACCTATTATTGTATTTGATACCGAAAGATGTCAATTAATTCGAGATCAAATTAAACATGTTTAAATGACTGAGCATCACTTATCTTTCACAAACCATCATATTTTCCTGCAGAGTTACGTTTTTTCTCTTGGACGTCTTGGATTCAAATTTGATATTCAAACGGTATTCGTAATTATCAATTGATTGATACAGATGCCATAAATTTAATACTAAGTCAAAGTAAATGTCTTTAGAATGACTGAGCGTGCCCTGACTTTCAGAAAAGTCGCAGAATTTTCATTAAAAACTCGTCGGTCGTTCTAAGCGTAATCGGAATAATAGTGGTGTGTAAGTCAAAACATTCAAAATTTTGAATTAAACAAGGATGTTGGTTTTTCTTTAGTTCCTCTTTTCTAGGTACCAGTTTTTCCAAAATATACTAAAACATATTGGCCCCTATAAGCAGTGCCGTAGTTGGAAAAAAAAATTCTTTGGAGGGATTTGCCTAAGGTTAAGGGTGACTCACCAAAAGCAAAGATGGTTTGAAACCAATTTCCTTACATTTGCATTGTTTTTGCTATAAAATGTCAAATAATTCGGTAGAAGGAGTCTTCCCACGTTCCATCCTTCCCAACAACAGTACTGCTTACATGGTAGGAAAAGAAAGGTGAGAGAAATTGAGGCGGAGCAACAGAACTGCGTCTGTATCTTTCAGCCATATTCACTACACTGTAACAAATTTCAGAAACGTTTTTTGGTATACAAAAAACCTTTCTGAGTATATGAAAAACCTCCTATTCAGTACTTTTCTGAACAGTAGAAAAACCTTTTTCATATATTCAGAAAAGTAAAAAAGAACACAGTTGACACATGCGCAGGTTCACTCGATAAGAGAAGTAAACTATAACATGTGCAATGAGGAGACTTTTCGTTTATCGCAGGAATTCAATAGATGTAAGATAATTTTTTAGTCTTATTGTGTTATGATAATTTATCTTTATCAGATTATTGTTGAAGCTATATAAAACCTTTTCTTTGTTTTTCAAAATATGAATCTAAAGCAATCGACGCTTGCGTAGTTCATAACTTCCTGTTTGAATGAATTTTATTTTTATTTCATTATATGCATTAGGTTGGGAAGAGATGAAAGATTTTCGCGCCAATTTGGTACAATTGCTTTCGAAGAACATAATCTGCTGTTGTGTGTGTTTTAATTTTCTAAAACGTTTCTGGAGTATTTCGGAATCTGTTCTCTGTAATTTCCAAAAACGTTTCTGAGTATTTCTGAATCCCCTTTCTGTACTTTTCAAAAAAAAAAATTCGAGTGTATTGTGCATCTGCGGTTCATAATTTTTTCTAAAAAATTGCTAAGCATTTCAGAATTCTCTCTGAAATTTTCAAACACGTTTTCAAATGCTTCGGAATCCTATTTTCTGTAACTTTTTTTTAAATACAAATCTGAACTATAATGGTACGTACTATAACAATGTTAATTTACTTTTTCATTGCTGAGATGAGTACCTGTATTTCATTCCAAAAGGTAAACAAAAAATAAATCAATAAAGTACTTTTATAATGGTGTAAAAATGCAAAATTATTTGTTTTAAAAAATCCTGCAGTTTCTTTTGCTATAAGTCTATTTTTATGAGCCTCTAGTTTTTCTAATAACAAAAGAAACTAGAGGATTTTTTTCAAAATATATTTATGTATTTTTTCCACCATAAAAGTATTTATTTATGTATTTTTTGTTTACTTTTGGAATGAAATATTACCCATCTCAGCAGTGAAAATATAAATAAAAATTGTATAGTACGCAACATTATAGTTTATATTTGTATTTCTTAAAAAAAGTCACAAAAAAAAAAAGAATTTTGAAATATTTGAAAATATATTCGTTTTCGAAAATTTCAGAGAGGTTTCTGAAAAAATGAGAAAGCTTTTTGAAAATTTCACGAACCGCAGCTGCACAATATACTCAGAAACGTTTCTGAGAATTACAGAAAGAGAATTCCGAAATGCTCAGAAACATTTCTGGAAGTTACAGACAAATGTTTCCGAAATACTCAGACACGTTTCCTTATGTTACAGAAAGAGGATTCTGAAATACTCAGAAACGTTTCTGGATATCACAGAAAGAGGATTCCGAAATACTTAAAAACATTTCTGGTTATTATAGAAAGAGGATTCAGAAATACTCAGAAACGTTTTTGAAAATTTCATGAACCGCAGCTGCTCGATATACTCAGAAACGTTCCCGGATTTTTTTTACAGTGTAGTCAAGTTTGAACCTCAGTCAGACACCTGAGCCGTGAATGCCTAAGATTCAACTTGGTTGGTGAATATGGCCGTTATAAGCCAGTGAAATGACTGGCTTCAAGTACTCACCAGTTATTCATCCAAGTATTCCATCCAAGCCCAGCACGCCACCGAGGAGACGTGGTCTCACTCCTGGGCGTGGTCTGGGTACGGGGCGTGGCCTGGGTGGCGGAGGTCTAGGTCTTGGTCGAACGGTCGGCCTCAGAGGTGGGAAGAGCGGCGGTCTAGGTCTGGGGCGAATCGGGCGGATCGGGGGCGCACTCTGGCCGAAGGGGGAAAGTCCAGGAAAAGGGAATAATTGCGGGAAGAAGGGGGAAGGAAACCCATACCCGCCAAACAGAGGAAAGGGCTGAGCTGGATACTGCCGTTTCTCGTACAAGCCAACTGGTGCTCCACCTGAAAACAAAATCAATAATGTACCAAAATACTATGAAATTGTGAGTATTTACAAAAAATCACAGAACCAGTGAAAAAAAGAAAATGAACTTGTATTCGTTTCTTACAATTTAATGTTTTCGCAATAAAGGATTGCAGTAAGCCAGGTGGTTACTCCGTGTTTTAAAAAGCTATAACTTTGCATAACCTTCAGTGTATCTATTAGGCATATTTTTATTTTAAAGACCAAATGAAAAATACGTTAGAAATGAATCGATTTAAATATCTTTGGTATATAAAATTCTTAAGTTGGACATGATTTAAAGAACTATCATTCCTGATCGCCATATCTAAGGGTTTAAAGTTAAAAAATCAAATAATAACGCACAATGAATATCCAATCAGAAAAAAAAAAGAAAAATACTAATTAAATATAAGTTAAAAGTTATCAATTGCAGTTACCATATTTTAACGTTTCTAGTTAAATTATAAAATCGAATATCCGAAAAAAAAAATAAACAAAACAAAAAATTAGGGGAGAAAGGGTCCAGTTGATGCAGGGTTAAGTTAATACACTGGTGGACAATTGCTAAGGACGGATGGCAATAGCAGCATTAGCAACCAGAAAAAGGAAGGCAAGAAATCATGGAAAATAGCATAAATTCCGGACACAGTAAGACGTCTTGTGAGTATGCAAATTTTAGACTCACGACGTTGCTGGTCACGTGATAGCGCTGATAAGCGATTTAAAGGATTGGGCGGGTGTTGGCTATTGTTGTTTAAAAGCAAACTTCAACGGCAAAGAATCAATTGACGAACTTGCATTTTTCGGTATGTCTTCTCGACATCACTTAGAGGATTTTATGGGTGACCGTGCGGTTGGTAACATCGAAGAAGGGAAGAAAAATTTAGATGTTGCCAGGGAGTTCGACGTCAACCACAGGGCTGTTTCGAGAGTTTGGAAATCATTTCAAAGCAATGGAATGTGTAACGAATGTCACGGGGTAGATCGTGTGCGCAATACGACATAAGCAGAAGATTGGTACTTAGTGCTAGCAACGAAAAGGAACCAGCGCAACACAGCTACTGAGGTAGCAAAGCAGTTTCCTGCTGCTACTAGCAAGCAAATATCCCGAAAAACTGTAGACAGACGTTTGAATGCAGTAAGACTATACGCCCGTCATCTTGTTTTGTACATCCCATTGTCTACAGGTTAATGTTTTGCTCATTTGTAATGATGCCTTCAGCATCGCAATTGGAGAGAAGTCAACTGGGCTTGTGTACTATTCTCAGATGAAAGTAGGTGCAGTCTGTCGTCTAATTGTAGACGACAACTAACCTGACATGAGAGTGATACAGCATACAAGCCGGAAAACATAAAGGAAAAGGGCTAGTATCCTAAAAGTTGTGTCATGGTATGGGCAGGATTATGATTAATGGCCGTATGTCACTTGTGTGCTTCCGAACAAGACTAGGACGGCTAGTGATGCATTAATGTTGTTCTACTACCTCATGTTCACGTGTTCTCTGAGCGATAAATTAATTTTTTTTTGGATGGCAACGTAACATGTCATTAACAATCGCCATTCAGGAGTATCTTGCTCACTCGAAATATGCAACCCATCGGATGGCTAGCACGCTCTACAGATCTGAATCATATTGAAAATGTTTGGGACGCTTTGGGGAGCAGTCTTGCTGGTCGACAACGCCCTCCAATAAGCAAAGACATCCTTATCTGTGACTGACAGAAGATTGGGATAAATTACCACAACAGCTGCTGGAAAATGTTGTGTGCATCACATGACGTAAGCTTGCATCGCTCTCCGTGGTAGCCATATTCCATATTGACATCTTACGCCGGAACACCTGAGGGCGGTAATTACAATTATTCACTTTCACGTATTCAGCCCAAAATGAACGTTTCGTCTTTTGAATACTTTTCAACGCCTTTCGGATTTCAGAACACAAAAAATTATCGTCATTGTAATGTTTTAGAGTTCTAGCATCAATTTATTTCACTTGGCACCGAATTACACTTACTTTTTTATGAGGTACAAAGCCCATTGGAATCCGTCCTTAGCAATTGTCCACCAGTGTACAAGAACTTTAATTCTCGAGAGTTTGTGCCCCGAGCTGAAAGTCTTATGAGATTCTGGAGGCTGATTTGATCGACAAAAGCTGGAGAACATTTTTTTTTGTCTCAGCGTTATTATCGTATGGGATTTTTAAGTAATTATATTATACTAGCTGTACCCGACGCGCGTTGCTACGCCAACAAAAAAATACATCATTATACTGATTTTCATGACAATCGGTTGAACGGGGCAGAAGTTGCTACACTGCAGTGCCACCTGGTGGCGAGTGGCTTCAATGAGCATATTATGCACCTTCTCCGTGGAAAAATACATATATATAGCAATTTTCATAATAATCGGTCCAGGTATCAAGTGAAGCCGTGACTATACTCAAATTTTGTACTCACGCAGTTTGCAAGATCAATCAATCGCTAAAAATATCAAATAGAAAAAGTTTTAAATCCCTCCGTTGCATGAAAAGGCATAAAACAATAAAGAAAGAATTTATTTGTTCAAACTCAAGAAAATTGGCAACAACTAACTTCTTATCAATGAGATCTTTCACGCGAATTAATTTCTGAAGCCGATAATTTTATTCGTATTTATCCAATGGATTGTGACTTAAATTGGAATAAAAAAGGAACTATCGATCGGATTTTTTTCGAACTGGTCTATAAACATTCCCAGTAGCCAGTACCAAAAATAACAAACGGTGAAAGTTTCAGCCAAATCTGCCGGGTAGTTTTTGAGTTCATGGATGACATACAGACGAACATTCATTTATATATATATAGATTATAAGCAAGATACTACTGTATTCTTTGACTAGGAGGCACGATTTTTCCCAAGAAAAGTTCCTTATATTTGCGGCTGTGTTTTCACAATTTTTGAGAGCCTTAAGCGCTGGCTACTTTGGCCCTAGGGTCCTTCTTTGGCCCAAATTCAGAAACAAGATACAACGATCTCTGTAAACCTTCAGGAAGCAATTTTTAAGCATTTTGACAGAATCCGTTAGAGAGCAGCCGCAAGGACTCAGTAATGTGTACCAAGCAGTTTGATAGTTTACAACAAAGAGCAGCACTACTGGTTTTGTGTTCCTTGTGCTAACATGTGTCCTTATAATCTCTCAGAGTTTAACATGCAGAAGAAGTTCTCAGATTTTGTTAATCACATATTTATGAACATTATTTAATACTTTGTGTAGTAGCTAAGTTGTACCTCTTATTTTTTGTTTAGGTTTTTATTTAAAAATTTCACAATTACAACATATCTCCTAACCTAAAAATTGCAACCTATTTTGGCCCAGCATAAAAACTTGAAAAAATCCGTCAGAGAGATTTGGAAAAGAAAAGAAAAAGCTAAAGGTAAAACTTTAAACAGGAAAAAAGAAAAAAATCTCAGCAACGGGTTAAAAGAGCGATTATAGACGCAAATTTTCATGGCTCAGTTACATGGCTTTTATGATGAAAGATGAAGAGGAGATAAAAGTTGCAGGACGTTTAGAAAACGTTGATACAGTTGCATCGACTTCTTACAAATTGTGTTAAATTTGTTGGAAAGTTTACGGAATTTTGTCATTGTAGAATGGAATAAGTTCAGATTTTCAGGGATAGCTGTTCATGCGAGAGAAGAAGGAGCTTATGTTGAGAGCGCGGAACGCACCAAAAAGTTTTGGTTATGACCGAAAATTTAGGATCCTTTGTTTTTTTGGATAGTGTTACCTTAGTAAATTATTCAACCTCCAATACTAATGAAAAGATGACTGTTTTTCGACGGTAATTTCGGAGACAATAACTAGGTATGAACACATTATTAAAAATGTTCAATTTTTCTTGAAACAACTATGTTTGACTCAAACTTCTTGTAAAATGTATTTTTCTTTCAAATAAATAGTGTTTTCCATGAACATACGTATTTCTTTGGCTCTAATCAGTTCTATGATGATTTTTTACAGGGAAAACCACTTTGGGCCAAAGTAACCCAAACGTAAGGGTAACATTGACCCAAATAAAAAACAAACAAAAGTGTAACAGTGCTTTGAAACAAATCGATCGGTATTCAAACATTAAATTAAGAAAACTCTAGAACTGTAAAAAAAGGTTTCCACAGCTAGGAAATATAAATGGTTACAAAGTTATTGAGAAAAGCTCCAAAATGTGGGTCAAAAAAGCTCGCGTTTACGGTAAACGTAATGGCGTTGCTTGGGTTCAGTAAGTGATGCATCGCGCTTGGGTCACACACACACACACAAACGCATAATAATTTAACTCCCAAATTTTCAGTTGATTTCCTTTTTTTCAAGATATGCTTAAAAATGACCCCCCCCCCCTCCAAAAAAAAAAAAACTCAAAAAAAAAAGGTAGGCCGAGATTCGAGGTATTAGACCGTGCAAAGCCTGGCGATGCAGCTAGTAGTAAATGATAAAATAAGCAGTACCGATAAAAATATCTAGAGTTTTAGAGCTTGATTACGCCACCTTACGAAGACTTAAGAAATTAGTAATGAATTGTGTTCAAAAAAAAAAAAAAAAAAATGAATTGTGTTCTAATTGAGAAACCCAACTAACACGAAGAAAAATTACTGCCATTCATGAAACTTAAGCTTGTTATATATTACTGGGTTTGTTTGTTTTGCCCCTTTCAACTTCCAGTAGCTATAGTTGGGACAAACCTAACCTGGCAGCATCGTCATGCTGTGATTAGGGTTTGCGTAGGCTTCACAATGCTGACAGGTTAGGTTTCCCCCAAATATAGAGTCTTGTTCGTTTTCTATAACTTATTTGAATTGCGAATAAAAACTATTACACATGCGAAAAAAAGCAAACGATAATATTGAATTTTAGATAATTAATTTTACTGACCACACTTGGATGGGTCTTCCACTTTTAGATAAACGTCAGGCCTCGGACAAAGCGATTAAAATAAGTAAACTCGATAGCTCAAGGGGGGAAAAAAGTTATATTTCATGGGAATGAATTAAATCCTGTAAATTCGTTTATTTTATAGCATCACTCTTGATACAGAGAAAGTAGTTATACAGCACACATCAGCCATTCTCGAGCTGACCGGCGGAAGCGCGGCGGTTCAGCAAAGCTTTTGAAAAAAAATCGCGGACGAGTGAGGTTTTGTTGCTTTATTTATTCATTTATTTGTCGACCTATTTATTTATTTTTTTCTTTCTCTTTTGTTGAAAAAAAAACTTTATTCGCGGACCGTGAAAAACTTGTCAAAAAAATTACGGACTGGTGAGGCTTTTTTTTAAACAAAAAATAAATAAATAAAATGAAATGAAGTAAAATTTAAAAAACCATGAAATAAATTTAAAAAATAAATTTTTACTTAGCGCATTATAGAACAGTCATAAAAACATACGTTCATCGATCTTAAAAAAAAAAAGTGACATACAATATTTAGTATCCATTTCAGTTTTACAAACTGTTAGGGTTTATTTTTCAGCAATCGTTAATGGGTTTTCGATTGGGAACACATTAAATAAAGCTATTGTTTGTGCAATATTTCAGCGTATAATTTTACGGGAGGTGAGTTGAAGAACAGAATTACAAAAAATATTTCTCTCAATACATAAATTTGTAGCAGTATCCATTTCAGTTTTGCAAACTGTTAGGGTTTTTTTTTTTTTTTTCAGTAACCGTTAATGGGTTTTCTATTGGGAACACATTAAATAAAGCTATTGTTTGTCCAACATTTAAGCGTATAATTTTACTGGAGGTTAGTTGAAGAACAGAATTACAAAAAATATTTCTCTCAATACATAAATTTTAAATCTGAATCTAAAAAATTAATAAATATGCAAAGAAAGTAACTGCAGCAACGCAAAGAAAGTTCATGCATTAGTTTTTCAACTTAAAATAATATTTAGTGCATTGGATAAAAGTGCAACTAAACAAACTATTTTTATCAAAAATGATATCGTCTGCAGCTCTTTCTTTCAGATAAATAATACCGCATTGTGAATTTTCTTTTATTTTCCTCGCAAAAAAAAAAGTCTCCTGTTGGAGTTATTAATAGAATTTTTTAATTTTTCTCTTTGAACGTTTGTTTTTGATCATGCTCTCCGTCAATTGTTTTCCTCAGCAACGTTTGTTTCAAGCAAATTCCTTTTTTAGTTCAGTATATATATATTTGCCTTAAATTTCCTCTTAGGCGCTAAGGTTAAAAATGTTTCAATCGTTCATCTTGAACGTTCTCTTATGAACAGTTCTTACGTCAAAAACTTTTCCAACAAAATCTATTTCAAATAAATCCGCCTTAAAGTTCGGGATCTGCATTTGAATTAAATTTCCCCCGTAGGTGCTTATGTTAAGTTTAGTTGAAGTGTTCAAAACTGGAAAAAAAAATCGTTCAAATCAAAAAAGGAAACACGATACACGATAGATGAGGTGTTCTGGCAGAGATCTTCCGAAAAAAAAAAAAAAAAACTATTCCCTCAAATGTCAAAAGGGTCAATTAGGGGAAAGACAGACACACATTTTCCTGATCTCAAAACCCTACTTTCAGTTTTTTTCCTCGACATTTATATAATTAGTTTTGACTTATTTTTATTCCCTGCAATTATTTTTCGATGTATTAAGCCACCTTTTATGTCTTTATTAATGTGTTTTAAAATTTTTTTCGCAAAATTAGGCTAAAAATGAGCATGTTATACTATATACACACTTGCTCGTTTTTAATAGATATATTCTTGTTGCTGTAGACCTCTTTCTCACCGTCTCTCAATCTCTTTTTTTTAATCACATTAGCAAAGAGGCTTGCTTCATTGGCTTTAATTTTTATTTGTACGTTTAATTATGTTGGGTCATTTTACTTTGCATATATTTGCACAAGGTTTCCAATCTTCTAACAATTCACTAGACTTTCAGGGCCCAGCAAAAGTCAAATACCTTTCCTGCAGTGGGTCGCGACACACATTTTAGTAAATGCCGTTATAGGGTACTTACCGAGTGATGCGGCGCTTACTGAATCCACCACCTGCGCTTGAGTTATATTCGATAACACACTGAGCAGCAGAACAAAACAGCTCAGCTGAAAGATAAAATGATGAATCTATGAATAAATGAAGCAATATGGGGTTATTTCAGAAATTTTTAAAGCATTTTTTTTCTGGAAGAACATGCTTAAAAACACGGGATTTAACCATTTTTTTAAACAACTAGGGGGCTCTGCTCCCTGCTCGCTAACGCTCATCCACCCCCGAAGATTTCTGCGCAATCAATTCGTAAAGATTTAAATCGTCAATTACAAAGAAACGTATTAAAAACGCATTATAAGCTCCCTTTGGATTAAGGAGCACCCTTCCCCGAGTTTCAAAATAACTTTTACCAACTTGCAGAGCCATAAGGGGTAAGGCGATCCTGAGCATTGCAAAATTGCAGTTTTGTACGTTTGAAAAGTCACTTTCATATTCGTGGTCTCTAGTAATATATTTTGCTCTTTAGCTCGGGGCTTGAATTGAGTTGAGCCTAAGATTTTCCTTTAAAATCGAAACCCTTAAATTTTGTGAATAAGAAGAAAATGCGAATCGAAAAGTCGTAACTATGGCAACGCCAAATAAAACATCAATAATTTTAATGGATGTGAGACTATTCGAACTTGATTTTTAAGGGCTTGTAACTTTTTTTCCTTTGGAGATAAAAGCTTAGTTTTTTCTGCAGTAGAAAAAGCCGTTCTTTCCAGTGGTGTCAAAAAGAAAATTCTGGGACAAATCCTTCGCTTTTTACTGATAGATTTAATGAAGAAAGTAGTGCCTAAATTTAAGCTAAGTCTAAAAATGTTCGAGTTAAAAACGCAAATAACTCCCGCCTGATTTAAGTTAGAGTATTGAAACAAATTGCGTATAACGCGGAAAATTCTACCCTTTCCAACGATATACAATATAAATATGTGCAAGTAATTTTCCACCTCTTTAATAGGCAATAATAAGCAATTTACGCAAAATTTGAGCTTAAAAAATTAATTACAAAAAAAAAAAAAACTAATTCGAATTTCAAAAAATAAACCCCAGGTGCATACCCCCGGAGCTTGAAGTAATTTTGTACAAAATTTCAAGGCTGTTGGTACTATGGGGTCTCCTGGACGCAGTTCCGCCACAGACTTCCTTCCAGAATTTCTTTAAAACCTTACTTTTATTTACTGCTAGTGTGGTACCCGCACGGCTTTGCTCGTAGTAGAAAATTAAAAGGTCTTTTGGTTTGCCTGTACATTTACAAATAATGTACGGTGAATTTCTCGCCAATTGGCTTGCCCATGTTACGGTTCCACGTTGTGATAACTTGGTAATTTATTCGTCCATCTTATGATAATTTTGCTCGGGAAAATATTCTTAAAATTGGAATAGAAAAGGAACAAAATCGAGTTTTTGGAAAATCGCTTCGAGGTGCACACCTCCATGCTACAAACTAACTTTGTGCCAAATTTCATGAAAATTAGCCGAGCAATCTAGGCGCTATGCGCGTCACAGACATCCAGACAGAGATACTTTCAGCTTTATTATTAGTAAAGAAGATAAAGAGATTTGACAAAGTTTAATATTTTTTAACAATAATTTTAAACGGTGCGCAGATTGAAATTCATTTTTCACACTTCTGCACATGACAACACAAATGATGAAATGCCATTCACTGATGCCATATAGAGCGGGAACTAAAGGGAGTTGAGCGTGCAAAATACGAGGACCGCATTCTGTAAATTGTTTTGAACTAAGAAAAGCTTGCAGATTACGATTCTTCAGGTTGTCAGGAGGCTTGTTTGGTCCATTGATTTTTTATACCCCGCTCTCTTAGGTACTAGTAAATGAATTGAGCAAACTCATCTGAACCATTTTAATGATTGTCCTAGTTACAATGTCCCGTTGTTACTTACAATTTAAGGTATTTAAAACTACGTAATTTAAAATAGAAGAAAACAACAAAAAATAAATAAATAAAATAAAATAAAAATGAATAAATAAATAAATAAAAATTAAAATTAAAAGAATAATTTTTGTTGAAAAAATTGTTTAATACCAAAAATTAAATTTTTACATAGCTTTTCAAAAGCAAAATATAAAAATCAATCATGCACACTCACACACGTCAACGTGCATTCACACAGGTCTATGCGCACACAACTATAGACACGTAACCGCCCAAGAGGAGGGGCAGGCTTGGGGGGACAGGAGCCGTTTCTAAATACAATAACTTCAATGCGTAGAGTCTTGTCGCAGCTCGTGATAGCGAAAAGTATATTTTGAAATCAAAATTTCAGAATTCAAATTTTTTTTTACTTATTATTTTTGCTTATTCTATCAATTTCCGTGACTAAAAGCAGTATTTTTAACTGAAGGAAACAACCCCATTCAAGTTTATGGCGTTTTTTTTTTTTTTTTTTTTTCAGTTTTTCTTATTTTAAACAACAATTTTTTTGTTTAAGCTCCACTTTTTAAAGTTTTCCCTAGAGTATTTGCGCTTACCTCCAATGATAACAGGTGTTCCGTGCGTGTCTTGGATTTGTTACGGGCTATGAGGAAATCAGGCACTTGCCTCATTTTTAAATTTCCGATGGAAAAAAAATATCAGAAAAGAGCTGATTTGAAAAAAATATTGAAAATTTCGAATTTTAACGAAAGTAAGTACTTTAACTTTCGGCAAGAGAATAGTAATAGAATTTAAATGTTCGACAATTAGTAAAAAAATATTTTTTAATACAATGATTGAAAGGTGCACAATATTACTGCTGTACAAAATTACTTCAAGCTGTTACTAACTAATTATTATCCCATTTAAAGTAATTTTAATGTAAAAAAATTTATCTGAAGTTTTAATTTAAATTTTATTGCTTTTCAATATTTTTTTAATCTTATGGCTCCTTATATTAACTTTACTATTACTAACTCATTTAAGTATGAAACAGTAACCAGAAAAAACCCGTAATATCAAATGTTCATAAATATGTCAATTCACTTTTTTTTTTTTTTTTAATCATTTACGCAGTTACTATAAAGACTAAGCAAATTGAAATGATATTTTAAGCAACTTGGATTTGATGAAGGAAACTTGGGTTGATTACTTTTAGTTTTAACTCAGATTAAATTAAAAACTACTATAGTTGAGGCAAACCTAACCTGGTAGAATTGTGAAGGCTAAGCTTATCCTAATCACTGCATTACCATTTCAAGTTAGGTTTACCCCCACTATAGAGCAATGACACTGAAGAAACTTGATGCTTGATTCCGAGAAGCCTTCATTCAAAATTATCATTACAATTACTATTAATATCACTGTTGTATGGCACCAAACTTTTGTAACAATGGGTTTTATATTTAATCATTTAATAGGGAAATTGCGTGAAATTTACTGTTTTTTGCCCATAACCTTTTTTCTAAAGAACAAATATGGTCAAACGAAGTAATAGGACCTAAGTTGAGCCATCCCCTAACCATTAAAAAAAAAGAATCATCAAACGCGATTCACTAGCTTATATGCTGTGAGTGAACAAACAAACAAACAAAAAAACATAACATACTGATTACCGCGTCGTTTTCGAAAAAAATTATAATGCAGTAAACCTCGTTATTGCGAATATCAATGCAACGAAATATTACTTTCAATAAAATAAATCTCCAGTCCTGTTTTACTTGCCATTACATTGCTAAAATTCCATTACAGCGCAATTTCCGTTACACCGAACAACATTTACTGTCCCTTGAACTTCGATGAAATGGGATGAAGCTGTAAACGTTTATTTCCACTGTTTTCAATAATAAACACAAACTAAAAAATAAAACTTTTACTTCTAACGTGCACCCGATTCGCAATTGCCTAAATTTTCTCAACATTCCGTATTAAGGGTGGAAAAATCAGCGCCTTAACCATGACAGGGGAAGAAACGCACCCTAATTTTCATTAATTTGCATGTTACGGGGTATATAAATAACTGCTATGAGTAGGCGAACTGAGAAGCAAAAAATGTATAAATAAAAAATAAAAAAAGGTTGAGTGCCGCTGACCTAACCCTTAGCAAATCCGTCATCAGAAGTGCAATAACTAATTTCAAAACCGAAAGGTACTTACGATTCCGGCCATTGTTGCGGTTCCCAGAAAGCAATGCCCCTGCCACCGAGGTTACGCAGGCCGCAGGTTTTATAAGCGTTGCCACACGTTCCCAGAAATTTGAGAAAACCGAGCATTGTTCAGTTCGAATTTCGAGCCCCTGAAAGCGAAATTCTCACCCTTTTGTGCAACTACATACTTTTCCCCTCTATTATTTGGGAATGTGTGTGTTTCAAGGTATAAATGCGCGTTTTCAGCTGTTTTCAGCCCACCGGCTAGCTCTCCAGACAGTTCGTCTCGCCATGAAGTGCTTAGTAAGTACATATCTCCTCTATCCACTCTTCTAGAAAAAGAATAGTTTACATTTTTAATGGTAGTGCTATCCGTAAAGGTAGTTACCAAAATATTTCATCCGCTTTGTCACTTCCCCATTGCAGAGAACTCATGAATTCAATCTTTTTTTCATTCAACTCAAGAAGGTTGTATTTGCATAGGCGCATGATTTCATTCATTGACTTATCTTCCTTCCCTTTTTCATGATAACTCCCATATTAGTCACGTGTTTTGAAAGGTAGCATAAACACATTTCCCAAAATATAACAAGCTAATTAAGTTTTACTCTTACTAAACATTTTAGACCGACACCTTCTCCTCAATGTCACTTTTACTAGTTATCCAGAGTTCTCATGTACTTTTTTTTTCAGTTGGCTTCAGGCATTTTTGCTTTAGTAATGTTTGTTGTCTAAACATTTTTAATGTGTTTATGCATTTTTGTTCTTAAAGTTTTCTTGAAATAAATTGCAAAAAAAAAAAAAAGATTTCTACTAACTTTTTCTAGAAACTCACCTTCCCTAACAAATGCTTTAATAACAAAAGTTGAAGCTGAACTGTCTCCAGGAACCCAGACAATTGGTAAACTAAATCTGTGGGGGGTCTTGGGTTTTAATGTAGTGTACTATCAGTAAAGGTCGTTGAATTGTATATTGTTATAGCATCAATGTCAATTAAGAGGAAGAATTCGATTTATCTCTTCTCTTTATAACCTTAAAAAATTAAATAAAGTACACTCCCTTCGCCTTCTTTTCCCAATAAGTTGCGGATTAGCTAAAAGAAAATTTGTATTACTCTCATTGAAGGGTTTTATTGTGATTGCTATTCAGACAGACCTAAAATATTTTTTACATTGAAAAATAGGTTTCTTGTTACCCTGAAACATGTGTATTTCAAATTAAAAAATTTGAAATTTTATGAGGGTCACGAATATCCCAGCCTCAACCACGTAGGTCTCTAATTAACGGATACATTAATTAAAAACTCAATTTTACGTCCACTTGAACATACGTCTATGCCAAGAAATGGTCCGATTTTTTCGGTTTTTGTACCGTTGGAAAGCATATAAAAAATTATCATTTCAAAAATATATCAAAAATAATCATTTCAAACATACCTGGTTCGACTCTGAACGCGAACCTGTTCTTGATAATTTCGCATATAAGCGTGCAACGTTCCCCATCCCGTTTCACCCCCTTTAAACTGAAATTTCCAAAAATCCTTTCTTAGCACGCGCTTACGTTATAAAATAAACCTATGCTCCAAATTTCAGTTTTCTAGCCTCAGTAGTTTTGGCTGTGCGTTGATTGTCAGTCAGGACAAGCTATTTATACATACAGATAAAGAATGAAAATGAAGTATAAATATTTTAGCATGTGGTCCATTCATGGCTACCGGTTGCTATGGATGGACCATCGAGTTTCCATCGATGGCCCACATTCTCAAATTAAAAAAATTAATGCGTAACTTACATATATTTATAACAGGTGATCAATAAGCACTACAAATAAACACTACAATAAATTATAGCAAAAATAGATTGATTTTCTGAAATGTTTTATTTTCGGATAAGAGGAACATAAAAAACCGCAGCACTGTCACAGTTGCTGTCATCACACCTCGTTCACCACTTGATATTTTCCCAACCTGTGCAACACAGTTTTCAGTTAATATCTTTTCAATCTCTTTTAAATTGTTGACAATTTTATTAAATCGATTTTGAAAATTTTCTTTTAACGCAAGATTGTACTAACTCTCTAAAATATCAGAGAACATTTTTGACCATTTTATTACTGAAACCAGAAGCTTAAGCCTCAAACTACCAGAGAATATATTACTTTTGTCTTAATTAAATCTGTGGGACATGTTATTTTTCTCAGCCTCTTGAAATGCCGATTTCGATAATTCCGGAAGTAATTCCAAAAACTTCTTCTCTAGTTTCAAAATATGATTCACTAATCATATTCCTATTTTGGAGGGCAAATCTCCTAAATTTTTAATAAGTGACTAAAACAACACCAAACTGGTTTTTATCTTCCATGCGACTGTTTAAAATTGCTTTCAAGACTCTATATTGTCGGCAAACTTCGTTAAGGTTCATACTACCATTTCTGTAAGCTACCGTAAAATGGTCCAACTATGAGCCACTTTCCGATGTTTTCCATGAAAACTCCATGTACATCTTTGATTTAGAAATTTGAGGACTTAAGCAGTATTGGTTATACATCTCGTCTTTCAAATGAAATATTAAAAATAAAAAAAAATCTAAGTTGGAAAGAAGAGGAAGGGGAATTTTTTCCCCGTGGCGCATAGTTGTACCCCTACAGGGTATAACTATGGGCCACCTCATTTTAACCTATAAAGCACATTGAAAACATGATCTGGCCTGTTGATGTCTGAGGCTACAAGTTGCCCACTGCTTGAAACGTTATAAAAAAATTTTTTAGTCCATCATTTACCTTTTTTTTTTTTTTTCAATTTTTTAAGATTTAATCATTACTTGTCGTTTTGAGAGATTAATAAAGTTCAACTTGGTAAACGTAGGTAACGTTCTTTAGTATCTGCCTAGGTTTTGACATAGAAACATTTGAAAACTAGAAAAATCTCACCAACCAGAGGCTAGGTACCTATACGTAGGTCTGAGAAAATAAGTAGGTCTGACAAATTTTAAATGAGATGAGATCAACAAAAATTTTGAAAACTGAAATGTGAAATCACATTTCATATTCCAATTCTCATATAAAGAAATAATTTTTAAAAATTATCTCAGTTTATATTTGGTTCGGATTTTAGTCAGCACCTTCTGCAGAAACTTCTATAAATACGGACGATAGGGCGAACGCCCAAGCTTTCTTCTGTCCTTTTTTGCCATTATTTGCAATAAATAACTCAAAATATGACAAAAACATCCCTAGAGAGAATAAAAGCAAATCTGAACTTACCAGATCTTAGAAAACAGTATAAGTGATCTGCCTAAAGGAGGCTTTGGGCTCTTCCACGAGTGAGTCGAATCACGCACTAAGAATGACTGAATTATCTAAGGCAGCGTTTCTTAAATTGATTTCCGCGGAACCCCAGGGTTCCACGGAGCTCTCTCAGGGGTTCCATGAGATTTTCTTTTGACACCTTTCAAATTTGTCATTTAAAAAATCGACAGAAATAACGCCTTTTCAAAAATACATTTACTGTCACTTTCGCATCTAATCTAAGCATTAAATTCGAGATCAATCCCAAAACGCCTATTTTCCAACTAATGTCTCCAAAGATAGCATAAAATTGCGTTTTAAAATCTTCAATTTTTGAAAAGTTCCGGAAAAAAGGTATTGACTCCCTAATATCGCCAAAAACAGTTTAAAAGTGGTTTCAGTGTTGAACAAATTTCGGGAAAGCACTCCAAATCCCTCTCCTACAACACTACAAAATATTGCCATAAATTACGATTTCTGACATCAATTTCAAATATTTTGCCCTTGGTTCTAGCCACTCTCTCAGTATTTATGGCAGCAGTTGAAAGGACAATTTCAGCATTTAACGAGTGAGGACCAATTTAAGGAGGAGTACTGGTCACGAAGGTCTAAATGGTTTAGTTCTGTCTAAGGCCCCTATATATTCAGCAACTGTATGATGGAAACCACAGTGACATCAAAAACTCTGATTTGTAAAAAAATAAAATATTCTTTTTAAATAAGAGATATTTAAAAAAATTTAACTTTTACGATTAAAATCTTTTTTTGTGTAAATTTAAGTGAATTATTAACACTTTTGTAGACAAAACACATTAGTATTTCTTTTCCTAATTAAGAAGATATTTCAATCAAATTAGGAAGATATTTCAATATTTTTTCTTTGGTTATTTATCCCTTTTAAAAATTTTGAGTATTTCTCAGTATTGCAAATAGGAATGTACTGGTACAGTCGGACCCCGATTTAACGAACCTCTATTTAACGAATTTCGCGATTTAGCGAATTTTTATTTTTTTCCGACTAAAATGAAAGGTAAAACCTCTATTTAACGAATAATAAACCCCGAATTAACAAATCATTTCAACAGACTTTTTTTTCTTTTTCTTTTTTTTTTTTTTTTTTTTTTTGTGAATTTGAGTTTGGAAATATTGAATTGTTTTCCAAGTGATATATCATATTGCTCGAAGCAGAAAAACACTTTCATTAGAATCTGCAATTTTTGATGGGTGAGGGGGCAGCCAATGAATAGTGATTCTACAGCAGAAAGCGATAATGAAACTTCCATTAAAATTTGCTTTTTCAAATGCTTTACATGGCCTGGAAACTGTAAAAACATATTTCATGCAGCAAGCTGTAAATGAGACAGTATTTCCTTCTCTCCATAAAGTCGAAAGATAATTATTTCCAGTCAAGTATCAAAAATATTGTCAAAATATATTACTCAGTACTTTAAAATATCGAGTTAACGAGTGAGTAATAATTCGTAGGATGCTGAACAAAAAGTACTTTCTTCTTTTGGATATGTATGCGCAATTGCTTATGAGTAGTAAGTGCTTTTTTTTTTCACATCCCAATGTTACGAATTATCCCGATTTAATGTATAAAAGTTTCAGTCTCGATGAATGTTAAATCTAAGTTGACTTTATTTTACAAAGAATAAATAATTAGCAATTACCAATAATTAAAATGATCTATAATTATATACATTAAATTTCACGATTTATTGACAAATAAGTAATGTGATAGTCTCTTTGAGGTAAAAACTAGGGCACTCTCCAAAATAGAATACTGGCTACGTCACTGCAAACTATTGAAACACCAGGGGTTCACGGAAAAAGTGAGCATTAAAAAGGGTGCCACTAATTAAAGAAATTACGAAACGCTGGTCTAAGGTAAACAACAACAATGGCAATCTCTGATAAAGCGTTTTTAGCTACTTAAAGGGTTACACTACCTGGTGAATTTTTTGGAGCTCGTAGGTTCGAAAAAGAGGCCACTAGAGAGCAAAATAACCACCAGGGCAACAGTTCCCATTGTTGCCCCCCTTGTCACAAAGTTGTACCATTTTACGGTACTGTAGCACGTTACATGCTCGACGAATCATGATGAAACATGAAGTATGGGGAATTATACTTGAAAAGGTACTCTTTTAAGTCAATGTTCACTTTCAGATGATCAGTGATATTCAAAGCATGTTATAACTAAAAAAAAATTTCAATAATTAGTAAGATAATTGCAGAAATCTTTTCTGACCGATTAACAATATGAACAAATAATTTCAGCTACTTGAATACTCTGCAGTAAACTGTTTTCTGACAAAGGAAGGTACTAAAACTGATTACGCGTCTTCACAAACTCTGGTATGGGAAATATCTTCGCGGTCCAGTCATGGAACCGGTTCATGCTCGGCAACCTTCCCCTATTAAGATAAACTCTTGCATCCAATTCAGGTGTCCAACCAAGGCTGAATGCAACTCTCCCCCCCCCCCACAGTAATAAGGTCACTGTCTCAGGGGCGTGTTCAGGGGGGAGGGAGAAGTGTTGGCCCGGGCCCGAACCTGAAGGGACCCAAGATTTTTATAATGAGGGGTGAAATATGCGTAGGGACGTTGGGGTAAACAACATGGAGGGGGTTCGTAAAAGTCATCAGTGACGGGCCCCAAAATTTCTGTGCGCGCCCCTGCACTGTGTATATACTCATGACAAATGTTATGATCTAACCTAATCCCATTAAATACATCTGGTCTGTGATGACATTCTCACCCCCTAAAATCAAATTTAGGCTGCGCTAGTGCTTGCATGCAATTTATTTTGCCGTTTGTGCTTTATAACGTTAATCTTTAGCAATAAAGCATTAAAAATAACTTATTTTGCAAGTTATATATATGAGGATTTGTAATTTCTTTCCGAGAGATGATACTTTTCCAATACTAACATCATTTCTCTTGATCAGGAGAGGTTTGTGTTTGCTTATCAGTTCATACCGTATGTATGTTTTTTTATTTGTTTGTTTGTCCACTCACAGCGTGTCACCTAGTGAACCGATTTTGATGATTCATTTTTTAATGGATAAGGGAAGGCACAACATAGGTCCCATTATTGTGTTTGACCATATTTGTTCTTTAGAAAAAAAGTTATGGGCAAAAAACAGTAAATTTCAGGCAATTTCCCTATTAAATGATCTATATATATATATATATATATATATATATATATATATATATATGTGTGTGTGTGTGTGTGTATATATATATAAAGGCGACGGTGTTTCTTTCTTTCTTTCTTTGTACATGATGGCCAGAAGACCCCCATAGCACCTACAGCCTTGAAACTTGGCTAAAAATTCGAATGCACACCGGGGGTCTGCACCTCGAAGCCCAAATTCTAAATTTCTAATTAGTTTTTTCATAATTAACTAATTAAGCTGAAATTTGCTAACGTAGATAACTGTTTCATTTTTTATGGTCTCTTAGAACCATCGAGTTAATGTTCCTTTTTCTGTGGAAACAGCTATAATTCGTAAAATCAAAACTCAATACCAACTGATGAAACAGCAATAATCTCAATATTTTTTTCCCGTGTAACACTCTAACTTTATTTTATTTCTCTGGATTACTTTTTCAACGTCAAAATGTGTGATTTTGCATTAATTTATGTAAAATTACCTACTTTAAATTAATATTAATAATGTTTCTTATCATGATAAAATTTGTATGTAATCTAAAATTGAAAAATAAAGTGATTTTCCAGTTCTTTTAACCTGTGCCAATCACTGGATCACAAGGTGTCACACACTGGGGTATCAGGTGCCAATTACTGGTGATTTTGGTAACTTTTTATACATATATTTTAATGAAAGTATCTATTCAAATATTTTTGCTTTTAGTAAACTAAATAGGTGCACAGATGCGCATTCTTTAACACAAAAATATTTGTAAGTGAATATTTTTTTTTCTAAGTAATGAAAACAAAGGTAAGTTTAAGGACAAACTCTTAAAGTGCCAATTACTGGGTTTGTTACCCTATGGAGCATTTTTATGAAAAAAATAAGGTGCAATTTCGTGATGGTAACTTCTTACTATTTCTGAAATACCTATATTTACACTAAAAAGAATGAAATAAAAAAAATTTGAAAAAAAAAAAAAGAACCGACTTCAAAATTGCTCTAAAAAGTGAAAAAATAATTTCATTCTTTAAGCACCATCGGTAATACTTTTAAACATAACTTTTGAAGTTGGTGCAAAAATGATAGATAAAATCATTCACAGCCATAACTCAAATACAACTATAAATTTAACCAGGCCCAGTTTCTTCACTATCACATACATTGTGCATTGATGACTACATATTTGAGTAACGATATAAATGTTTCGTTCCTAACTTTGGATGATTTTCTAAATAAAAAATATGAACGAAACATATTTTACTTAATGAATTTAATATTGTATTATTACACTGGATTTTAATTTTTGTTTTTGCACCAACTTCAAAAATTATGTTTAAAAGTATTATCGATGGTGTTTAAAGAATAAAATTATTTTTCACTTTTCAGAGCAATTTTGAAGTTGGTTCTATTTTTTTTTTTTTTTTTCAAATTTTTTTTATTACCTTTATGGTGTTAAAATTACGATAAACTTGACTAAATTTGATCTTGTTAGTTTCTCTTATTCGTTTTCGCTTTTTTTTTCTTTTCTTTTTTCAAAATTCTTTACAATTATAATTATGTAAATATCTAAAAGTATGTTTCACTTGATTAAGCTTTACCTCTATGAACAATTTCAAGGCCCTATATAATTTCTAAATATTATCTTTCAAGTACAAAGCCAAATAGCTAGACGAGACAACAAACCAATGCTGGTGACAACATATTACCATTTGTTATGCTGACAAGAAAAAGTTTTTGTCAAAATTTAGTACAGTTAAGACAAATATTAAAAAAAAAAAAAGTATTACTGCAATTGATAGTTGGAATAAATTTTTCACAGGACACATGCATTCAAAATTACACTCGAAACTAACTTTCACAAAAGGGAAAGTGAGTGACCAGGGAAACGGAAAAAATAAAAACATTGTGCACAAAAGCGCACGAAAATACGATTCATCTCACCATCTAGTAATGACAGTATTATTTCGCAATCTTTCCGCTACTTTTGTTTAATGATATTCTATTAGTTTGTGCTTTTGAAGCCAAGTTTTTACATCAATAGATTGATTTTGGTTCTGTGTCATGGAAAAAGAAAGATACATTTAAGCAAACTCAAACCCTGTGGCACGACAGCCCGTGAGGGCCAAAGCCTACTGTGCCCAACTCAGTTTTCCTGATCAAGGGCTCTGCGGTGCAAGGCAGATGTTCCGGTTAGGTGATCAGCCTAACGCAGAACTCCCAGTGTTTGGTTCCCAAGCACGCTTGGTACTCATTTTATCGACTCACTGAAAGGATGAACGGCTGAGTCAACCATGCCCAATACGGGAATAGAACACGGGCCTGTGGCGTGGGAGCGCAAAGCGCTACCACTGAATCACTGGGCTTCAATATGCATTTGAACTTATTAAAAATCTACTTATATTTTAATTGAAAATTCTTTAATTGAAACTAATTGTTATTTTTAGCTAATTCTGAAAATATTGGTATTTTACCTCAGCAAATACCGGTATTCCGAAATTGCTAAGTTGCTCAAAATACCGGTATTCGGTATACCGATATTGCAATCACTGTACCTACGTATTGAATGTTTCAGTTAATTTTGATGCAATTCTTCAAATATCTGGAAACAACGATGAATGCTTATGCTGATCACAGATCTACCAATTTTAGGACAGTTCTCAATTAGCAAATGAGCAAAGCGAGATATGTAAAGGTTCACAATGATGCTCGAGTGAATTAAAGTCGTTTTTGGCGACACTCAGAATCACTCTTAAATTTTCTTGGCAAATAGAAATTCAAATCTGGCTTCCTAGCCACCTTATTATACTTTTACAACCCGATTTTGTCTGGAAACACTAATAGGCACGGAAATATACAGGTAGTTTTCAAAATAATGGAAACACCTTAAAAGTGACATTTTTGAATGCGCTTTGTAAGTAATAAAGAATAAAGTTAGACATCTGTGTGTTTTTTTTTTTTTTTATATAAATAGCAATGTACACATTCTGGTACTATTTGGTGGTTTAACAGAAGTTCTGGAAGTCTTAGATTTTTTTCAAGCACGTGAAATGTTGGAACTCTCAAATTTTTAAAGAGGTCAAATTGTTGGAGAGCGTCTAGCTGAAGCAAGTGTAACTGAAACATTTCAACTTTTTGGCGCATCTAAAAGTACAGCATCTAAAGTCATGACAGCATACACACAGTGCGGTAAGACAAGCTCGGCAAAGCAAAATAGAGGGCGACAAGAGAAGATCAGTGAAATAAACCGACGGGTATTGAAGTGGTTTGTAATGACTAAAAAGCGAACAACCGCAGCAAAAGTGACCACAGAACTCTATCCCCATATAGAGTCACCAGTGTGAGCGGTTAAAGTTAGAACGGCACTTTTATAAACAGAACATTTACGGCAGAGTAGCGATTCTCAAAAATTATTTTCCAAGTATTTCCATTATTTTGATAACTACCTGAAGTTCGTTGCTTGAGGCGCCTTGGGCCCTGCCCCTTATCCTCTGGTGTGCTATGTTGATAGTTCCCCGGTTGGGAACATGGCTTTATTTTGATGCAGAAGATGGTTGCGTGGATGTACGAGGGAAGTGGCTTCCTCTAACTGGAGTACCATAATGGTTAGTCAAGGGCTTTTCAAAGTAAATTTTAAATAGAGTTTTTAAAAATAATTTTAAAAATTCTTTTTCCTTCCTACACATTTTAAGTTTTATACTTTTTCCCTCGAGGGAGTTTTGTAAGCTATTTGAATAATTAAAATTAAAAAATAAAATAAAGACTGTGTTAAAATTTTGTTTAGAAATAAAAGTTAGTGAAATAAAAATAGAAAGGAGCATAGCTCCCAGCCAGAGTGCAGTACAATAGCTAGTGTCGAAACGAGGTGAGTGAACCCTAGAAGGGAGCACTAATAACTAGCTCCAAAAAAAGGCGACATTAATGTGGCAAGATTCATAACTAAAACTAAATGTCAGTAATCCATCCATCCACTATAATATTAAAATCTGTTCGCGTCCGTCTGTCTGTCTGTCTGAAGATCGATCTTCTCGAGAACCGCTGCGAATCGGGAGTCAAACGAGATACCAATCAATTCGAAATTTTCCAAAGAAAACAGTAGGACCAATCTCGTAATTGTGCGACTTTAATTAGCGGAGATATTAATTAAAACGTTAATTAACATAACGTTATTCAGGAATTTTGTTTCTTTCCTGTTGCCATCTTGCATATGCGTGAGCAAGTAAAATTCTAATAATTGTTTTAAAAGAGATTTTTTTGGCTGCTGTTTAGATCTTAAAACAACGTTTCCATTTAGAATTTCATTTTAAATGAGTTTAAAATTGGTTGCTCTATTCGGATATAGCCTTTATGTTATCGTCTGTCCTTTTTATTTTTTCCATTCAACGTTCTTAACTCTTTTCAACATATGAAAGTTGTTTCTTTAGCTATATTTATTGATTGTAGTGTACGTTTATCATTCACCGGCCTCACATTTTGGTACATTTAGGATGTGCGACTAATTATGTTTATTTTGTTGGACTTTTTTTTCCCGTCTCATGGGTGAGTTTTCGAATAGTAATAACTCTCTTTTTCCTTCCGGTTTCTGTTTTTGAAATACAGTTTGTATCGTTAAAAGAACATGTTAAATTAAGATTGTTTGGATTTCTTTAAGTGAAACAGAGTTGAACAAAAATATTGTTTTTAAAAGTTTTAACTAAAGCTAAATTTGAATCTGATGACTTGGTATTAAATTAATGCTGATTGGTATTTATTAAGTCTTGGTGATTTAGTTTCACGTAAGCAACCAAAAAGTATGTGTTATTTTATGTAAAAAGCTGATTGTAATTGGACATACAAATGTTTCAGATATAATCTATCAGATTTAATTCAGTTTAAAGTGAGCACAGATTATAGTTGATAATGCAAATATTTTCATCTTTTGTGCTAATTGAAAATACTCATAACTTGCATTATTGATAACTATGATTAACGTTAAAGAGTTTTTTGCCAAAAATATGCTCTACTGGTGTTTTGCAAACCTTGCATTACACGTATTTATTTACTCCTTAGCGCTTTAGAAACTGATGTCAGTGTAATACAAAAACATCAATTGGACATCTCTTTCATTTTTTAAGTAGCCCGTGCAACGCCGGGCACGCAGCTAGTTTATTTTAATAAAATATGAGAAAAGACCATTTCAAACAAGAAGTTCTGTCTAGAACTAGACGAGCCTACTTTCCCGTATACCCATACTACTTTCTAGTACCTGATCAATATTCTCAAAAATAGCTAAAATCGCAATTTTTTTCAAACATATTTTTAAAATACTTTAAGCTGATTTCTAGAAATAAAATATTCCTCACTCATCTAAAAAAATTAAATGCGTAAAAAAAAAATAGCAGCAACTTTTTAAACAAAGCAGCTAATACACTTTTTTCCATTAAAAAAATCTTTAACAGCTTTCAAAATGAAAAAATAATAATTAAAATTAATAAGCTCATTAAAATAAACACATCATATCAAAAAAAAAAAAAAAATCGTTTCTTTTTCCCCTGTTGCACAAAATAATTTTTTAAATGAATTAATGCACTAACCAAAATAAATAAAAACAATAAAATGTCAACTTAAAGAAATAATTTTCATTGTCAAAAAAAAAAAAAATCGTCTGCGCATATTTTTATGTAGAAACATAAATAACTTCGAGTTTATTCGCCGAAAACTGAATACCTAAATTAAAACTTTAGCTTAAAAATAAAAACAAGTCAGATCAACAATAATTATTTCACAGTCAAAACTACAGTTGTGAATTTGGAGTCGGAGTCAATCTCATTTTGGGGTAAAGGAGTCGGAGTCGAATATCTAAGAATCGGAGTCCGTCATTTGTCCTCCGTGTATAAATTTTTGCCAAAGCTACGAAGTCAGAGACGAAGTCGGGGAGCTGGAGTCCGATTAATTGTCGGGCATAGGAGTCGGAGTCGGAGTCAAGTGCCCCTAAATTCTCGGAGTCGAAGTCTGGAGTTTGGCATCAAGAGCTATTTCCAACAAAATTTGTTTGAAAAAAATCCGCCTTCAAGTACGAAATCTAAATTGACTTTCAGTTTCCCCGCAGGGCCGCAGGCGCTAATGTTAAGGGATTTGAACTGTTCAAAATTGAACGGAAAATTGTTCAAATCAAAAAGATATTTTATATACAAGTTTTTCATCAAAAGCTTTTTCCTACAAAGTTTGGTTGAAGCAAAGTCGCCTCACAGTTCGGAATTGCCTTGAATTTCCCCGTAGGCGCTAATGTTAAGTTTTTTTGAACTGTTCAAAATTGAACGAAAAATAGTTCAAATCAAAAAGTGAAATATGGGAATGAGGTGTCCTTGCCGAGATCTTTCGAACAAAAAAAAGTTTGTTCCGATCGGATTATTCATTCAAAAGTTATTAGGGGGACAGACAGACAGATAGACAGACCGACAGACATTTTTCCCCATCTCAATACCCTACTTTCCAATTTTTAATTTTTCAATATTTATTTAATTATTTTATTTATTTTTGACTTTTTTTTTTTGTTTTTTGCGATATTTTTAAGATGCATTAAGCCTTCTTTCATGCTTTTATCTTCTTTTTCTGACTTTTACTGAGAAAGTAGGCTAAAAAGAGCGCCGACTTTAGCAATCGGTTCTTTTAAATATCTTTCGAATGAGGCTGCGTTAGGTGCGTTAGCCTTTTTCAGACCTAGTGCGATACCCAATACATCATCCAGTCTTTCTTTGGCACAGATAATTTTGACGCCCAGTTTCCCATCAGATGGAACCACCTGATCTGTCTTCGATGCGAAGAATTTACTTTCACTGATGGCATTTAAAGTCAAACGAATATCTAAGAGGTGCTTTACATGCCGCAAAAGTAATAAGAATTTTTTCACAAACATAGTTTTATTTATCAAACATGCAATAAAATTTAATACTCTTCAAGACATTCTCCTCCTGCGTCTATACACCTTTGCCCATGTGTTTCCCATGAAACGAAGGTCCTCTGGAACTCGCTTTTGGGAATGCTGTTACTGTATCTCGTCGTGGTCTTTTGAATGTTGTTCAAGGTCTCCAGATGCTTTTCATTCAGCTCTCTTCTCACCTTTGGGAGCAAGAAGAAGTCTGCTATAGGGGCGTTGTTTCACCTTTGAAACACCGATCCGAGTTAGATAGGAATTGACAACGAAGGCGGTTGGGCAAGACTTTTATCACAAGTTTCGCGAAAATCTTACGCATGGCCATGTCTTCCGTGACAGTTCGATGAGCATCTGTTTTCGGCAAATTCAATTGTTCTGACATCAAACGAACGCTCATTCGGCGGTCTTTATTCAGCAAATCTTGCACATGAGGGACATTATCGTCCACTCGCGATTATGATGGACGCTCAGAAGGAGCCTCATTGGCGACTTCCTTCCGGTTGTCTTTGAACAACTTGTACCACTTTTTGACCTGCTAGTACAACAAACAAACGTCCTTGAAGACCTGAGCGAACTAATCAGAACTAATCAGCGTTTTCATCGCCGTCTTTTGGAGCTCGACGCAAAATTTTAATAGCATAGCATTGCTCCAAAGTTCTCTCCGTGACGACGGCTCTGCTCGGAGGTTCACTAAAATTGACCCCCCACCTCTCCAAGAGCTCGCAGACAACTGAACCTGGTGTCTCTAAAAAGCTTAGAGTCCCCCTACCATTTCAAACCGGTGGCGCAGGTATGAGCAATATAGTCTCGTGGCAAAAAAAAAAAAAAAAAAATCAGTCTTATTACTTTTGGGAAAAAGCGTATACAACATGGGCACTAACGATTTTATACATTTTGAAAATCCACCGATTGGTCACTTGAACCGCAGATCAGAACCCGAAGTCGACGCCTTACCACCATGCCAGCCAGCCAGAATTTTAAACTAATTTTGGGTTTCGCTTTCAGCTTGTCCTCTTGTCCCTGGCTGCTTGCGATGCGCAAAGCTTCTTCCTTCCTGCATTGTCCGAGCCAGCTGCTGAAGAAGTGTACGGTGTAGTTTTGGGAGACACGTCAATGGCCCTATATGGCAATTCACCAATAAGAAGAGAAGTCTACGCCGCATCTCTAGATGGATCTGGACCAGTTTACGATAAAACTCGACCGCGGTATCCAACACCAGTGCCTTACAGTCAACCAGTATACCGACCCGTTCCCTTACCAGCGTACAATCCGGTTGCCTCACCACCCAGGGTTTATCGACCCACATCACTTCCTTACAGACCGCTGCCCGTTGTACCGAGTCAAATTTACAGACCTCCTGCATTAAGACCAAATCCACCTGCATATTCGACCAATTTGGTGAATCCACCACCCGTTCTATCAGCCTTTCCCCTTCAACCAGGTAAGTTTTTCCAAAATTTATGTAGCAGGTGATTTTCCTATGTAGTTTGTGAGTAAGTTCCTAGAATGTACTGCTGAAATGCTGTACTCTGTACTGAATTTTACAGATTTCTGCAACGCCATCTATGAACTGACCTACTTAATATAAGTAGGTCGTTTACTGTATGAATACTTGCAAGCTTTACATCAGCTCTTGCTTTTTAAAAAAGAATGTTTTATACATAAGTCCAAAGCTTCTTGAATGAAAAAGGTAAAACCAAAAAAGAAAGAACCTACAAAAAAATAATTTTTACAGGGATATAAGAATTTAAAAGAAAAATATTATCTTATTTTGTAAATAGATTTTATGCTATAAAATGCGTCCCACCAACACCGGATAAATTTTTCACCGCTAAATTTCCTTCTAGGAGAACTTTAAAAATCAATATAAGTAAAGCATTAACTTATTGACAAAATAAAGATTCACTAAGCTAGAACTTCATGGTTACATCTACGAAAACTCCTAGCGTTTTCATATTGTAAAAGGTTCCCTTAGAGGGGAAGGGCGTCAGGAGTGGAAGTTGACCTCCTTTGTCTTTGAGAAATTAATGTATTTCCATATAGTATGTGGGCATAGTTTCCGTTGTTTTTCGATGTATCATGCTTTGATACGATTGTCCGCTGACCCCCACTCGAAACATTTGGCATGAAGAGCCTGTAAAAGGGATTTCTTGGTTGCCTCCGAACTGCCTTGGTGGCAAACGTGAAATATTTTTGCGACCTGGTTATAACAACCGTCGTTTATTCCTTAATCATAAACTCAACAATACGCGATGCTACTTCCCTTTTCGATAACGATTGCGGTATCCTAATTACAATTTCTATTGTCTAAAGGTTCGTTTGCTTCAGCTGAAAACTCGCATTGAAATTTTTGTTTTTTTCTGAAACTGTGTGAAAATATATACTAGCAAAAATACCCGGCGTTGCCTGGGTCAGTAATAGTGGGGTCGTTTCCAAAATTTTGAAAGTATTTTTTTCTGCATGCTTAAAAACATAAGATCTGACCATTTTATAAATAATTTGTTTAGGTTTAATGTTTTAAAAAAATTACTTAAATCGGTGCGCTTTCATTGTTTATACTTCTGCCGGATGACATCACAAATGATGAAATGTCATTTAGTGTTGCCCCTCACAGAGCTAAATATTTAATTCGCATCTTTACTCACGTGTATTGGCAACAATATGGTTGATCGCAAAAGTAGAGCGCAATTTTAATTCGCTTCTTGATTATCATAACGTGGAAACGTGGTGAAAGATGCGGCAAAGTGCATCATTTGTGACGTCATTAAGACCACGCCTTGTTTGAAAAATCTGACATTTTAAAAAATTAATAAAAAAAAAAAATAACCGTTGGGAAAATGAAATTATTTCTGGGTCCAAGTTATTATTATTATTATTATTATTTTTTGCTTATTCTATCAATTTCAGTGACTAAAAGTACTAATTTTGACTGAAAGAAACCACCCCATTGTAAGAAACAATCGCAACTTTCTTCCGTTTTCTGTTTTAACTGAAAGAACTCAAAACACATCGCTTGGACATGATTGAAAATCGAGCTTCTTCCTTACCCATAAAAGTGAAATAGCAATAAGTATAAAGAACGAACGAATATTCATTTAGAATCGAAAGCACAAATTTAAGCACATAAAAATTTGAAGAATTTCCAAAATATGAACTAACAAAAACAAAGATCATTAAAAAAACCGTGCGCTTTATTATTTAAATATATAGTACACACACACAAAAGAAAAAAAGCTCTCTGCTATGTTTCTTTAAGGGTGCAAAAGGAAGTGTTCCCAAATGTTTAAGTGACTTTAAACTCATGTTTGCTCCGGAGAAGCCTTGATTCAAAATTTTCATTATGATTACTTTTAATGTTGCTGTTGTTAGGCAACGAATTTTTGTAACAATGGGTTTTATATTCGCAACTCCAGAGCTCGAATACGCTACCTTGCTATGGTTACCAATACTAAATAAAAAAGGTACCTAAAACATTCCATTCCACGTGCTTTTTTGGGGGGGGTAAATTACAGGCTTCAAGCAGTTTGCAATATTGTAATGTAATTTCAGAAAAATAGAAAAGAAAACTCCTCACAAATACGATCAAAAATTACTGTTGTTACTGCGTAAAAATATGTTTTACCTTTTTCATCCGCCATTAGACAGTGGCTGCTGCGCCCCCAATAGTTTATTAAAGTTGCGAATTTACTCATTTGATGGGGAAATTACATGAAATTTACTGTTTTCCCCCATAACTTTTTAAAAATAAGTTTTTAAGGAATAAATCAAAATTTTAATTGTTATTACTTTTAATATTGCTGTTGTTAGGCAACGAATTTTCCTAACAATGGTTTTTATATTTAATCATTGAATGGGGAAATTACATGAAATGTACTGTTTTCCACCATAACTTTTTATATCTAAGTTCTTTAGCAATAAATTATAGCCTATGTTGTTCCCTGATAATGTAGCTATCAATGGTGAAAAAATGGTTAAAATCCGTCCAGTAGTTTTCAAGTTTACCCCGGACATCCGGACAGAGATTAGCCCTTTATGTATAAAGATGAGGATACAACCATCACCGTACTAGAGTCAATGCCTGTTAACTGGCAACGATACATTTGATGACGTAAGCGCAGATTGGCTAGTTTACCTTTAAAATTTCTCTTTAGTCCAACGAAAATCTTTTTGGTCCATAAATATGTTGTCTAACTTCGCAAAGGAAATTACTTTTTCGTTTCCAAAGGAGAGCAAAAAATGTAATTTTTGCTCTGGATCTATACGAAGTGATTCATTGGATGCTAGATTTGAGAAATATTGCTAATTAGCTGGATCATAATAACATAAGACAACTTTGAATCCGATTCATAAATGTGGTTGCAGCAATGAGTCTTATGGCTCCATATGAGTTTTGAAGCATTGTGAATGATTATTTTTCTGATTAATTGCCGAGTGAGATGCATAAAAGTAATCTGTCTCATCTTATTGATGTTTTACCTCAAGTACAAGCTTGTCGCAAGTCGAACCTAGCTTTACGACAGATACAGTTTGAAACTTGGTTTGACAGATAGTTATTCAAACTTGGTAAGGTTTTAAATTTCCAGCAGAAAAATGGGTTTGGAAATATATTTCAAGCAACAAACTGATTCCTAAGATGACAATTACCTCTTCTCCAAGTGAAATTCTGCTACTCATATCCTGCAGCTGTAAAACATTGTGTTACAAACTGTAGCTATGTGTGAACACTGTAGTGGAATGCATTGTAACAACATTTCAGGCCAAGCCAACGAACTGTTAGATGACCCCTTATAAAAAAAAATTGTAGTTATAATAACTTGATGCCTTTTTTTTTTTGAATGCAACCTGTTTTTCAGAAACCAGTTGCAACATAGTCCTCGAGTTGTAACATTTCGCAAAATAACGGTTCCCGCTGATCAGTTTCATGGGCTGGATGTGACCCGTGGGCCGTAGATTGGGCGTCACTGGTTTGTGATATTGTAAAAAGTGAAATAAAGAAATGAATACTCCGGTATCATCATTAGTTTTCGAGCTGTAAGCATATAATCATAATACTGCTCTTGCAATGTTTCGGACGGGGTGGGTTGGGGGGGAAGCAATAGGGGTAGGGACTTTATGTTTTTTTAGTGTATACTTTGTATTCTAACATCATGAAAAAAAATCAGTTTTCCCCTATTTAGTTGGTACACGAAATGCGTATAATCATAGTACTGCTCTTGCAATGTTTCGGAAGGGGTGGGGAAGGGAGGAGGGAGAAAGAGGGGTAAAGGGTCGGGACTTGGTCTAATTTTAGTGTATACTTTCTGTACTAACATCTTGAAAAACATCCGCTTTCCCCAAATTAGTTGCGACACGAAAAGCGCATAATCATAGTACTGCTCTGGCATTGTTTCGGAGGGGGTGGGAAGGAAAGCAAGAGGGGTGGGGATCGGGACTTTGTACTTTTTAAAAGAATACATTACGTACTAACATCCTGCAAAAATTCAGCTTTCTCTTAATTAGTTGTGACACTAAAAGCGTACAATCATAGTACTGTTCTTGCAGTTTTTCGGAGGGGGTGAGGGAGGAGGAGAAAGAGTGGTGGGGGTCGGGATTTTGTATTTTTTTAAAGAATACATTATGTACTAACATCCTGCTAAAACTAAGCTTTCTCTTAAGTAGTTGCAACACGAAAAGCGTATAATCATAGTACTGCTCTGGCAATGTTTCGGAGGGGGTAGGGGGGAAAGCAAGAGGGGTGGGGATCGGGACTTTGTATTTTTTTAGTGTATACTTTATGTATCAACAACCTGCAAAAATTTAGCTTTCCCTAAATTTGTTGCGACACGAAACCTTTATTGACAGGGCTATTATCCCGCATGTAAGAAATGTAGTACATTTTGTATAGTTACAGCATTAGGTATTCAAAAGTTGCTACCTTATCCACTTGGGTAAGTATTTTTGAAGTGTTCATATAGGAATAAAAACTCGCCAGTCGACAATGTTATCACTCAATGAGTATAATTTTGATTCCCCCCCCCCCTCCTAGCCAACAGTCTTTGAACTAATTTAATTCTATAGTTTAATAGATAAAAAAAAGTTTTAGCTAATGAGACCTGTTGTATTTTGAAAAGTTGTTGCTGTTGCTACGTCTAATAAGTCTTAGAAATGAAAGTTTCTGACTCTGAAGAAACAGCTTTAAGATTTGCTTAATTTAGTTGGCGATTTATTTCAGAAGAAACCATTCACGGTTATCATTTAGCTTGTTTTTTGTTTGGCGGACAATTTTCTCTTTATTAGTTCAATTCAATCATTAGGCGAACTACTTTTTATTTTAAAGCAATATTTACTTATTTAATGGTTCGTTTTATCAGAAGTCCATTAGTAAACAAAATAATGCATGGTATCGCCAAAAAAGTAATTTCATTGTAAGTTTAATTAAATAAGACAACAGTTAATAAAATGAAAAATAATCGCCAAGATGAAAAATATGCCTTTTGAAACTACTTCTGCTACACTAACACCTGCAATAACCTTTACGATACATATTTTCTGTATAAATATATATGTAGTATACTTATAATTTTGAAATTTCAAGATTTTCCGTTTTCCTCTTAATTCGCAACTCCAGCACTCGAATACGCTACCTTGCGGAGATTTACAAAACTGCCGATGAAACTAAAACATTGCCACGTTGCGTTCCACGTGTGTCTGTTGACGTATCCACAAGCAGTTTGTTCTGAGTATTTATTAACGCAATCGATGTGTCTTAGTTTGCTTTCAGCTACAGAAATTAATTCGTCCCTTTGTAGTATTCTCGAGCTTCTCAAAATAACGTTAGTTTTCATTATTTCCTTCTAAAATATGAGTTGATTGAGAAATGGTGAAACATCAAACTTGGTTAACAAACTTGGATAACGTTATACCAGGTAAAAATTTTTTTATTGTTTTGTGTGAATTTGTAAGAATATGGGTTTTTTTTTTTTTAAATCTTAAATTAATTTAACTAACCATATTTTACAGCAGCATTTAGTTGGAATGAACAGTATGCAAAATATTTTCATGAATTTATTATCGTAGAACAAAATGAAAAATGTTTAACCGAGAAAGAATTTACTTAATTCCTTTTATTCTCAGCTGAAAGGTTTCGCCAGATTTCTTCAGGGTTATAGTTTTAGTATTGTGCGAGCAAAGTAGCCTTGGCGAGATTTCGCGTTTTTAGTTAAACCATTTTTAATTTTTTATCATGAGTGGAATAAAATGGTAGTAAGATTACAGAATTCGATAAGTAAAAAGAAATAATGGTCAATCAACTGAAAAGAAAACTACCACCATATATCCGTAAGAATTTTGTAGATGATTTGCATAACATGACATATTTAAATCGTAACTCAGAAATTAGAAACATCGAAACAGAAAAATTTTAAATTAACCGATTCGGGAATTCGAGAGAAATAACTCAGCTACAAATGCAAAACAATAAGCGCTAGCCAAGCAAAGCAAACAAGTATCATCTTCTTTTGGTAATAATTTGTAATGTCACATTAAATTTTCTAGCATTAATTGTTATTCTTCTCAGGCCACAATTATTATTTAGTTTTACCAAGAAATGATAAATATCGAACTCAACATCGTGAAAATGGCTGCTTAGAACTACGAACTACGTAGTTTGCACTAATGTTTAACGTTTAATAATGCTTCTTGAATTCTAATCTCTTTCTACGTCGGCAAAAATATCCTCAGGACTTAAACTATTGATTTAAAAAGGATGAAACAAAAAAATCATACATACGAACAAAAATCGCAACATTTTTAGCATTTTCTTCGTTACCACGTGCGTTTGTTTTAGTTTTTTCGTCCGCCATTAGACAATGACTGCAGTGCCCCCTATAGTTCGCTGGAGTTGCGAATAAAAATAAGAAATGTTTGCTTTTGATTTAATTGCTTGTACTTTCAAAAATTTTAGTTTAATGAAGTAAATCTTTTTACCTTTCTTGAAAGGTTAAGTGTTCATAATACCTTCCTTATCAAAAGAAAGGCCATTTTCAGGGCCAAATATTTTATTCTATGTTGAAGGTGAAGACGTGAAAAGCAATACTGTGTCAAACGACACACTATAACAAAAACATTCCGCCATATAAGTTGCATCATTAATTAATATTAAAAGTTCCATAAAAATGTAAAACTCAAAAAAGAGGAGCAAACATAAACGATATTTTCTTGCTTCGCCAAGATAGAAAATAAAGTAGTTGCCAAGTAAAGTGACGCACCTATAATAAAAAAGTCTTTTTGGCGGATTATTATTGATGGGTTTTTAATGTTGGTTTGTTTGTTTTCAGGATTATTTTAATCAACTTTTTATGTTATTTAATGAATTAGTTTTTATTTGGCGGATTTTAAAAGCTTACTTTAATTGTTTGGTGGATATATTTTTATCGTAATGGAGAATTTAGTCTCATTTTATTGATTTCTTTTTTTTTTTAATTTTTAACAAAACAAAAAGCAAAAACAAAAACAAAAAAAAAATACATAGATTCGCCAAAGTAATTTCTATGTAATTTAAGCTAAAAATTGAGGCAAAGAATAACATCAAAAATTTTCGACAAGTTAAAAATTGCGTCAAAGAAAATCACTCTAAAATGTTCAGTAATTTACAATTTTTCTTTTGTAATTTTTGGAAAAGATCGCTTACTACGGATTTTTTGAATCAAAATTTGATTTTCTGTTTTGAAATGTCAAATACTTGGAGATTAAAAGAAGCGGTGATATGAAAAATTGTAACAGGATTTCCGTAACACAGTAGTATGGCTGATGATCGGCCGATGCATGATGACGTCATTTTTCAGTTCACAGGCATCGACTCTAGTGCGGTGATGATAGAACTCCTAAGAAAGCAATAAATGTCATGCTTGTCCAGAGAAGCCTTGATTGTTGTTGTTGCTTGTCCCACTTGGCAGACAGAAACATCATACCAAGTCCATGAAGCCGTGCAAACAAAGTCCTTCCAAAACAGCAGAAGAGTCGGAATACAGCTGATTCAGGTCACAGCCGATGCAAGAGAAAAGCCTTGATTAAAAATATTAATTGAGATTAGTTTTAATATTGCTGTTGTTAGGCAACGAATTTTCCTAACAATGGTTTATATTTAATCATTGAATAGGGAAATTACATGAAATGTACTGTTTTCCACCATAACTTTTTAAACCTAAGTTCTTTAGCAATAAATTATAGCCTAAGCTGTTCCTTGATAATGTAGCTATCTATGGTGAAAAAATGGTTAAAATCCGTCCAGAAGTTTTCAAGTTTACCCCGGACATCCGGACGGAGATTAGCCCTTTATGTATAAAGATATATTTGAATTTTTGGCATCTTGAATTCAAATTATGTTTTTCGCAGTCACGAGCGTGTGTATGCGTGTGTGTGTTTGTGTAGGCGCATGTGTGTTTGTTTGTGTAGGTGCATGTGTGTGGGTGCGTGTGTGTGTGAGTGTATGTATGCATGTGTGTGACTGAGTGTTGTGTACGCGCGTGTGCGTGTAGGCGTTCGTGTGTGTGTGTGTGTATGTAGGCATATGTGTTTGTGTCTGTGTGCAGGCATGAGTGTGTGTATGTGTGTGTAGGAGCAGAGGCGGATCTAGAGGGGGGCCATGGCCCCTCTCAAAGCCTTGTGATTGTAGGAATTTTTAAAGAAAAAAAAAGAAAAAAAAAATATGAGAAGATAACAAAATTTAACACATGTGTTTTACTGAAAAAGAAGCATAGGCCTTAATTGGGAGATAAATTATATCCCTATCCTCAAAACAAAACGTTTATTTCAAAAAAATTTCTCCATCTTTTACATTATTTCTTGATTCCAACTACAGACACTTGGACGATCTCTAAATGCTGCTGTTCTCAGAGTATACCTATTGTTCATAAGACCAAAGAGAGCCTAAATTTTCGTTTTTATGGCTTTAATTTCGAAACTAGGGGGAGAACCCCCTTTCCCCATGCCCTTTCACAAATGCCTTGATGTGTAGCAAAAAATTGCATTTTAAGTCTTTTATTTGGAAAAAATGTGAACGGAAACTAGCTTATCCAGACCTTATCAGTTAACTTGCTTAAAAGCAACTTAAATGAAATTTTTTGAAACTTCAATTGCAAACGATCTTTGATAGGACCCCCTCCCTCCCTAGTTTATACCGTGATGATAGCTTTAAAAGGAGGTTTTTGGAGGAGCTCACGAATTTTCCATCCCTTTCTAAAATATGTATAAATATAGTTAAAAATCGAATTTTTAGAGACTCAAATGCAAAATATTTCCAGGAAGGAAGGATTCTAAGCACCTTCACTCTTCCTTAAATGTAAGCAAACATTACCTAAAGGTGCATTCTTGGGATGGACAGCTGAAGAGCTATAAGAGCATTCATAATGACAGAATATTTTGGTTTCTAAGCTTTATTTTCAAAAACTATTTTGGAGCCAGCACCTGAAACCTGACCTTTCTCGGTACATCATCAAAAATAGACAAAATGTGTTTTTAGTTTCCTAATTTTCAAAAATTACTCGGCAATTTAAATTTTGAAACATTTTCAAGGGAGATTCCTAAATCCATAACCTCATCTAATGTCTCGATACACCGAAAATTGAGTTTTTAAAACTTCATTTTAATAAAATTTCTGGGAAGTTCCGAGTTAGTTCAAAAATTTCGGATGGCCCCTCCCAAAACAATCGGCTGGATCCGCCACTGTGTATGAATGTGTGTATGTGTAGGTGTGTGTGTGTGTAGGTGTGTGTATGTATGAGTGTGTGTGTGGGATATGAACGCAACCTGGACACTGTTTTCGCAAGAGGAGCAGCATCTTGAGGCGGCCGGTCGACGGTGATGCTGCAGAGGGTGCTGGCGGGAAAATTAAATCAGCGTAACATCAAAAACAGTCAAATGAGAACAATAAGTAATCGTGATTGCTCAAAAAAAAAGAAGAAAATAGTAAATGATTTATTTATTTGGCAGTCGATATTTGTTATAAAACCAGCTAATGACTAAAAACCTACATAAGCGTTTTTGCCAACGTAATATTTCAAGCAATGAAGATTTGCTTATTGTTTTCAATCAATTGCAGTTGAGGCTCTAAAAGCCTGCTGTTCTTTCTTACAACTTGTTAAAATTAAAAGATGTCTTCTTTTGGCTATTTTCCATAATTATTTGTTTTTAGAATTATACGTAAACGAAAAGTAAATAAGGAGCGCCAGGCGTTTGATGCGTTGCTTTTAAAATCGCGGTAAACCACTCTTCCAGGGGCCTTGGTTTTAACATTGTTTCCAATCAGTACACAGTAGTTTGTACACATGTCGGGAGTAAATGTAAAATCATCATATAAGCTTTGTGTTACAATATGATTAAAGTGAAAAAACGATGATTAAAGTTCTTCACTTTAATCACACGTCGGGACAGTTTTGATGAAAAAAAAACCCTCTATTAAAGGTGATTCCGGCTTCGTTAGTGAGAGGAACTGATCGTATTATGTTCAGTCTTGAAACTTTTGAGGGTGTTTTGTGCACAAAATGTACCCAAATGCATTAAATTGAAATGAGTTGCACTAAAATAAAAAAAAAAGATTTTTTTCGTCTCGATAACACGTGACATGATTACTTCCCTTATGCTTCGTTTCTTAAGTTTTCAACAGTTTCGGGAAGCATGTGAATGTGTGGCAAAGTGAAATAGTGGGGCAAAGTGAAATGGTGAAACATCTACCCTGCTTTTAGCACCACCTATTTGGTAATATTCCAACTATGCAGTAACACGTATAGTCTATTCTAGTAAGGAAAAAAATTATATTTAAAGATGAAAGCATATGATAATAGTACAAGCTTTTTCAAAAATTGATTCTCATATTGCAATAGTTTGTTGTAAGTCAAAAATTGTTTTTGTTACTTTAAAATGATAAAGTTCTTGTTAATATTTTAAATTTTTATTGGCACCTATTAATATTCGAAGCAATATTTATTTAGTTTATATTAAGCTTATTTGTGTTTTAAATATTTTGTACATTTTGTCAAGTACATGCGGAGCAAAGTGGATGGGCGGGGTGAAATAGTTCAGTTCGTTTACTCATTCAATCATTTACTGAATCACTTACGCATTCATTTAATAACTAGTTCATTTCGATTCCTTCGTTTAATAATTCAACTATATATTTATTCATTCATTCACTTATTTTCTTATTTATTCACTTATTATTTATTTGTTCGTTTATCGTTTCATTATCTTTTCATTTATTCATTCAACGTTTCATTTACTCATTCATTAGACCAAAAATGTTTTTCAAAATTGAATAGAACATATTTCTTTAGAAAAATATTTTATTTTTCACTTTACCTTGGTGGTAGAAAAGTGAAAATTTTCCACTTTTTTTGAAGTCACAAATTTACTGACATATGTATAAATAGTGTTTCAATCAAAGTTTAATTCGTCGCTAAAAAGACGAATGGGCGTATCTCAAAAAAAAAAAAAAAAAAATCGAAAAATGAGTTATGACCATCACAGAAATGTCCAAAGTCGATTTTATAACATGACCAATGGGCGTATCTCAACAATAAATAGTAAAAAAAGTTACAGTCCATCACACTGGTGGCGGTTCTCAAGCGATATACAGTAAACTGGAAATCTTCAAATCCTTTTTCTACAAAATGCTTAAAAGTGAGATACGCCCATTCGTCTTTTTGGCGACGAATTGTAAAATAATTAGCTCTTTGTTTATGTACAGTAATTTTCAAAGCAAATATCCAATTGGTTCATTTTGAGAAAGCTAAGTTACCTTAACTATTTCACTTTGCCCCACGTTCCCCTACATTATTTTTATACCTCGAATGAATTTAATTCTCAAAGTAACAATAAATGAATGAATGTGATGATAATAGTTATTATTTACAAAACTATCGCAATATATAGGTTTTATTAGCAAGCTTGACTGTTTAGTCTGTCAAAAACTGATTCTAATCGCTCTTTCAGTGTTTAACCAAAGCCTTCCAATTCCAGTCAACCGGGTGGTACCACCAGGCACTAACGCTGCTTCTCTGGCTAGTTCCTATTCGGATGGAACGAAGACAGGGGCACAATCAATCAGCTATACAGGATAAAAGGAGCGTTGCTCATGAAAGGAACAAAAAGTTTAAGTGAGTATCTTGTTTATGCTCTATCAGTGTTTTTTGGTTCCTTTTAGTATGATTGCTGTGGCATGAAATTGACTCAGGTTTTGCCGAGCTTGAAATACTTTTACAAGGAGGGAAGTTTTTCTTACATGTTGGACGGACTTTATGTTACACACAAAATGACCCATCAACACCGGGTCTACTCTGCACCGTTAGATTTCCACCTGGGAGAAGACAAAAAATCCACGAAGAACTGCATCCCTATAACACATGGCTTTCAATAAAAGTGCGACTGAAAAGTGTGACGACATATCCGGCAGGGGCGGAATGGCCCGCTGGCCCATGGTATACATATATGTATCCATATACATAAATGGCTACTTCTGCGGGGATGACCGGGGATGACTACAAACTTCTGGGAAGCATGTGAAATGTTTTTTTTTTAATATATTTTTTCACGTTCTTATGTTTAGTTAAAAACAATTTCACAGTGATGTCTAAAAAGCGGAGATCTACTTTTACAGTGCACTTGCTCCATGCACGCTTTTACGTTATATGGAATTCTGACCATCTTTCTCAGCGTAAGTTGCTGTAAATCAGCCCCCATTTGAAGAGTTCTTATAACTATACCACCATTTTTTTTTTAAACAACAAAAATTATTTTTCAAGCGATGCATTTTGCATCTTTTGTGATGGAAAATTCTGTGCCAAATGTGGGTGCACTTAGATTGGGAAGAGGATGAAAGAGCCAATTCTGTTTGCGATTTCTGTAAATATTTTTCTTTACCTTGTAAAAAATTAATTCTTTACTATTTTGTACAGTTTTATCCTGTTTTTAAACTATGTTTGGTGACTTTTTACTTTTTTGAAGGGTGCCCAGATTTACACGCCATTTTTTCTGGTGCTTGTTACGAAGCTTTTTGTCCATCGCCCTTTTTGAAATGAAATAATTGATTTTTATCATTGTTTCGCCATCTCGCATTTAGGACACTTGTTATAGTTGTTAATGAAAGACAAAAACCAAGAAATTTTTGAATAGAAAGTAACTTTAAATCAAAAACAAAAGAGGTAGCATATATTTACATCTTTTTCCCTATATTTGTGACGTTATCAAAATCGTTTTTTTCACTACACTTGTTCAAAAGCGCTCTTACATTCGAGCATACAAATCAGCAATACTGAAAACGAATTAATGGTAAATATAAGCTATTCTCTCTTTCTGTGTAATACATTTATATTAAAACAAGGAAAAAAACTTTTTTTTTCTCCAATGAAGCACAAGTAACAAGTCAATATGTTTTAAATTTCAAACAGTCACACCTCAAATAAATTTCAAAACGTAAAAACTTTAAGCTAAAATATAAAACTTTTTTTTAATTCAAAAGTTTTTCTATAAGCTTGGTTTGCACTAAAAAGTGTGAAATAAAATAACTGCATGATTTCTTGATTGTAACACTCAAAAATTGAAGTTGATATTAATATCTTTTGTTTATGTTAATTCTAAAGCAGCCAATTAAAAACTAAAACTAAAAATTTGATAGAAAAAATTGGCGGTATACAATTCTGTGCGAATAGCTTTTACTATATCCCCTGTAATTCTGCTCTCAATTTTTTATTTAATTTTATTTGCTGCTTTAGAATTTCCACAAAGATGGAGGTATTAAGATCAACTTCAATTTTTGAGTGTTCCAATCAAGAAATCATATACTTATTTTATTTCATACTTTTAAGAATGAACCATGCTTGTAGAAATAGTCTTTTGAATTAAAAAACAACTTTTGTATATTTTTTAAATATACATGTAGGGTGTATTCTTGTAAACAAGTACAGTAGAACCTCGTTTATTCGGCCTCCCTTCTTCCGGATCAGTAGTTAATCCGGAGCACATTTTCAGAGTTTTAAAAAGTTTTATATTCACACAAATAATGGTTGTAAATTATGCTAGCTGAACTATTATTGAGCCAAACATTTTCTTTTTTAATTAAATATTCAGCTCCTACACAGATCGCGCAATAAGTTATAGTAATCTAACAAACATCATGGCGTACTTCAATCGTCAATCTGTCACCACTGCAACTAATTTAAAAATGATAAGGTGTGGATAGTGTGAAACAATTGGGTCGTTTCTGAAAGTTTAAAAGTATTTTTTTTTCTTCTGAAATTAGGATTTAACCATTTCATAAATAATTGGGCAAAGTTTAGTGTTTTTTAACAATTATTTTAATGGTGCGCAGATTGAAAATCATTCTTTACGCTTCTGCACATGACATCACACGTGATGAAATGCCATTCACTGATGCCATTAACGCACAGTGCAAATTGTCCTATCCCGGCAACGAGGTTGAACAGCAAAGTGTGAACATTTAGCGCGGCAATGGAATAGCGCGCCAAAGTTCATCACTTGTGGCGTCATAAAGACCACGCCTTATTTCACAAATCCGACATTTTAAAAAATTAAATAAAAAGTAACTGTTGTTAAAATAAAAAAAAAATTATAGCTCCATGTTATTATTATTATTTTATTTATTTATTTATTTATTCTTTTGGCATATTCTATCAATTTTAGGGATTAAAAGTAGTACTTTTGACTGAAGGAAACACAGTCATTGGAAAATTGGCGCTACCATCAAATTCATGGCATAAATAAAATTTCATTTTCATAACCCGGTCGCTTTGTGGTGTCGAAGAAAGATTGGCTTTCCCGCGTTGACACTTCACTAGCAGAAAAACTACTTTTACAGAGTTCATTTCCCTTTAAGACCGGTATAGTTTTGGGAACTTTATTCTTGAGGGCAAAACGCTTGTATTTGTGCAGAAATAAAACCATTTAATAGAACAAACAAATAAAATAAAATAAACTTGAATTCGTTTCAGACAAATCAAAGTTTTCGCAATTAAGAATTGCAGCCAGTTGATTACTTCGTATTTCTAAAAGTTATAGCTCCGATGAAATTCAGTTTATCTTTTCGAATTTTTTCTTCACTTTAAATGATGGTTAATAGCAGACGTACAGCTCAATATTTAATTCCCTTCGTGATTATCATAACGCGGAAACGTGGTAGAAAGATGCGCCAAAGAGCATCATTTGTGACGTCATCAAGACCACGCCTTGTTTGAAAAATCTGACATTTAAAAAAAAAAATAGTTAAAATATAACTGTTGTCAAAATGAAAGTATTTTCTGGATCCATGTTATTTTTTTTTTTTTGCTTATTCTATCAACTTCAGTGACTAAAAGTAGCACTTTTGACGGATGGAAACAACCCCATTCTATGTAATTTTGTTACACAGTATTGTTTTTTTACTATAATAAAAAGGTACGCTTGCTTTGTTATGGATTTGTTTTGCTTATTACCCATACAACCCGCATCATTCGGACAGGGGCGTGCACAGAAATTTTGGAGCCAGTCACAAATGGCTTTTCCGCCCCCCCCCCTCGGTATTGTTTACCCCTCTATTTTACTTCCAGTTTTAAAAATAATGGGCCCCCTTCAGGCTTGGACCTGCGCCAACAGGTGCCCCTTCTCCCCCCCCCCCCTCTGTAGACGCCCCTGTGTCAGGATTGTCTTTGATCCCAATTAGTTCGGATAAACAAGGTTCTACCGTAACTAGTTAATGTAATTAATGTTTACACATTTCAAAATGTAGTAAAGGGCAGAGACCATTTTTTTCATCAAAAAAACCCGTTATCATTTATTATTATTATTATTATTATAAGAGAGGAATTGAGAGACGGGAAAAAAAAAACCACCCTTTTAACAGGGTGTTTGAGTTTGAAATGAATAATATTAACATTATTGTCAGTGGCATAACTATTCCGTTTCAGTTTCAGCATTTTCAAGCACTGGATGACTATCAACTCCTCAAATCGAACTGAAGCTGAAGCAAGTAATGAAAAGCAATGAAAAAAAAAATGATAGATTTGAAATGAGTCGAGAAATTCTTTTCTATGAAGCTCTTCTACTGTTTTCAATATTATTTATTTATTTATTCTCATTTAACATAACTTTCATTACCGGCATGTCAAATGCCTACTCGAGCACGGGTGTTAGATATTGTACCCTGTCATGTAAGTTTCCTCAATGTAAAAATGTAAATACAATTTATATTTATAGAAAGTAGTTATTCATTTGCACATTTGGAATGTGTAATAAATGTACATTGGTGATTGCTAACTTTTCTTCACTCTTTCTTGTGAAAAAACAGCAAAATGTTGTTACGAATTGCTGTAAGAGGGCGTATTCCTCACTTATTTAAGCAAGTTGTATTGTATCTTTTGGATTATGTGATGTTGTTATGTAACATCAGTTGAAGAGAGCCGCCAGCTCTCACAATACTAGCAAGAACGGACAACTGCCTCGTTATCTTCATTCTCTTTTAAGTTTTAATAAAAGTTAGTTTTTGCATTTGTTGTGTTATTTGGAACCACCGATAAAGCATGAGTACCGTTTTGTTTTAGATGTTTACGTCGCCATCACTTTGCTACTCATTTTACATTATTGTTTTAATTACATTATGCACACTGCGTTAATTCCTAGTAGACATTGGAAACACACGTTTGTAACACTTTAATTCTAAAAAAAGTGTTCCAAGCATTACTAAGCTGGAGCGAGCAGGGGGCGGTAGCTCCCTAGTACTGTTATTAAAATATTAAATGTCCAAATTAATTACATATATATATTTGACGACAATCCAATAAAAAGTGCTATTTATTCAATTCCTACTATTAGCTTACAATTTCCATTGTATATATCTGGTTCAAATCTTACAACTCAATTTTCCCCCACTTGCTGGGATCAGATTTTTTTGGAATTTGAAATGCGACCTCAGACTCAATGACAATGTCATATCCCATAATGAAATTAATTTATTAACTATTGATAGTTAGTTTATTCCAATTTCAGTCGATATTTTTTCATAAATCCTCTAACATGAGGACGAAAAAAGTTCGCAAAAAATAGAATAAAACATCTGGACCCCTGATTTTCCTGCATCAGATAAAGTTGTTCCAAGTAATTAGAGCGTGACTTATAATTGTTTTTACTATTTTCACGCTAAAATGTTGGTTATCCTTCAACTGAAAATTCGTAGTTGATCGCGGTTATTGCAGAAAAATGCTTTAATTAAAATGGTGTGTCCCCAGTTTCGCCGACACAAAATTCTCCAACATCGAAGCTATTTCTCACGTTTCTGGAATTTACAAAGTTTTCTCCTCAAAACAAACCTGGTTTACACCCAAGAATAAATATACCAGGTATTTCCTCCCGTTGTAACTACTCAAGAAGCGAGTAAAAATGATTTTGAAATATTTTATTCATGGCAGTATCCTCTTCCTTTACATTTTTGTAGAAATGCACCTCCTTCTTCTTCTTCTTCATGGCAATGATGATCTTATGTGAAGAGGATCTAAAGAAGATATCAAAAGAAATATTAAGGTTTATATCAATACTCTCAAATACATTAATAACTGTTAGCCGTCGCGACTGTTTCTAGTTTCCTACCACACACAGTGTTAGTACCAGAAGGTTTGCAGAGCGTACGAAAGAAATGCTTTACTCATTAGATTGTGATTCAAACCAAGAAAAAGAGCAACCGCTGATAAGGAGCTCAGTAAGCAGACCCGTCATTTAGGCGATTGGGGGAGGGGGGCAATTCCCCCCTCCCCGATTCTAAAAACATAATGTAATAGTGCACTTTTTCTTGTATTTTGTATATTGAGTTCATACCTTTTAACTCCTCCCCTCGTCCCTCCTGGAAAACTTTGAAATGACGGGCCTATAAATAAGGTATTTCCATGGGAACTTGGAGGAGTTTGTGACCAAGACAGGTTTAACGAGTGCTCATCACTGACACTCACTGAGCTAAAAAAAATATGTGAAGTGCTCTCTCAGCTGTTTGTCATGCCATTTTCTCAAACCAAATCAGAACCCGAAAAGAACTTCTTTTCAGGAACGAACAGGGGCGCTGTGATCTTCCAAAAACTTAATTACAGTGGCCGCCGCCTATATGAATCACGTTTGTTTGCAACAGTTCTGATTCCATAAAGCGGAAAATTCAATAAAGCTGGACTTTTTTTTGTTTTGGACGATTTGGCTCATCAAAGCAGTTGATTCAATAAACCACTGATTCAATTAACCGGCGTCCAATGTATTCGGCAAATTTTGAGATAGCATTGCAAATTTTTAAAACAGTTATAATGATGCATTCGAAAAAAATCGGAGTTGAAAATTTTCTCCCTCCCAAAAGTTTTAGTTCGGAATGTCCCTGAGTACGATAATTCCGAAACGTCCTAGATTATTTCCCGGCAACGTTTCGGGATTTCAATGATTTCCCCCAGTTTTCTGTAAAAAACAAGTACACTTGAGGAAAGTTTTCTGAATAGCTAAAAGTTTCATAAATGCAGACTGATTGCTGTTGTGAAAAACATTTTTAGCCACCAGTGTGATATACCCAGTAACCCAGTTTCTTGATAAGTCGTTTCGCCTTAAGCTGAGTCTTTTCGCCTTCATCCCGATTGAGGGCGAAGCACAGTCTCTGGATATTTTAGCTTTGCAGTTACTGCAGGAATGTAAGCTGTTCGGTATTAGCAGGTAACTCTGCCATAGCTTCGGCCATATTAGCTTTAGAAGCTTTCCTGTTAAATCAGGAAGGTGCCAAGTTTTAACATATTTAAGTTTTCTCAGTAGGTTCCATGTTTATTTCAAAAACATGACTGACTTTTATTGGGAAGGTTCCTGAATTCTTCAGAAAGATTTCAGGAATGTTACTGACCTTTAGAGAGAGAAATTTTCCTGGTTTTTGCCAGATATGTTACTTTATGCGCTATGTGAGTTATGGTGAAGGGCTGCTTATAGTGGCGCAGATGGTATACGCGCCATTTACAGCAGTCGCACTCGCAATGGCATGATCCGGTAAGCATTGTTGTATGGTGTGGAGGAATGTACGTAGTCTGTCCTAAAAATACCCAAACTCATGCAATCTAGCGGCCATGACGCGGATTATAGTACTGCTAACTGTCAACGATAGTTTTTTGAAACCCAATGAGCCATCAGCGCTTGGCTGATGGCTAAACTGCTCGTATGTTGCAAGTTATGTTAGTTACGGTTTTCCTTATTTTTATGTTCGTCAAAAATGGAAATTGACAAATCACTGTTCAACTAATAAATCAGCGTTTGAGAGATCGCCTGCATCGTGGGCGACCGAATTATACTCAAGGCAATGGATGGATCCTTCACCATGGCAATGCACCAGCACATTCAGCATTGATTGTTTGCCAGTTTCTGGCAAAAAAAAATTCAATTAACATCCTTGATCATCCTCCTTATTCGCCAGATATCGCACCCTGCGACTTTTTCTTATTCCCAAAATGCAAAAATGTGATGAAGGGACATCACTGGGAAGTTTTGGTCTCAATAAAGCGAGAAACGACGAGCCAAAGGCGCTTTAAAGAGTGGAAAAGAAGATGAGACATGAGCATAGCAACGAATGAGGAGTACTTTGAAGGGGACAAAATTGATATGAACTAAATTTTACAATATATATATATATATGGTCTCAGTTCGTGTATTTATTGGACAGACTACGCATCCGTACTGAGAGATCTTTGATTACTCCTCAGCTAACATTGCACATTCGGTTTTACTTCGCTGACATGATCCTGCTCGTTTAAAAATATTATTCACGATTCGAGGAAAAGAAAACTATTTACACTTACCGACTACCCATCGTCGCATGTTAGGGGTTTTTTGATCAAGAAGTCCTTTCAGCCCGGAAAGGGGCGGGGTCTGCCTGGTGGGCGTGGCCTTGGTTGTGGCCTGACAGTCGGTCTCAGTGGTGGAAAGAGGGGTGGACGAGGTCTAGGTGGCGGTCTCACGGGCGGCCGGGGGCGAATGGGTGGCGGTCGAGGGGCAGCTTGTCCAAAAGGAAAGGGCTGCAAGGGATTCGGGAAGAAAGGGAAGAAGGGCCCACTTCTCAGTGGAAGAGAAAACACTTGGAAGGGATACTGTCGCCTCTGGTATACGCCGATCGGAGCTCCGCCTGTAAGAAAAAAATATTATAAAGTTATCAAAAAAGAACAAAAATATCATACATTTCTACGCAGTCAAAGATTTTTTTTCCTTTCATTCATAACAGAATGAAAAATATTGCTTATATTTTTAAGAAATCAAGGATTGCTAACTTGCCTTTCATTTAAAAAACTTTCAACGAAAGATTGCTCAATACATTATATTTATTGTAAACATGTAAAAAGCAACAAAATACACTCAATCATTTAAAAAAAAAAAAAAAACAGAAGGAAATAAGCTATCATCCTAAAACTGAACATGCGTGTGGTCAATAACGAGCTAAGCATATGATTAAAAATTTAGAACTAAAGATCATTTTATTAAGAAATCATATCAAGAAAAAGGTTACAAATCAATGATATGTAGCTACCGCTTGCTATTATAGAAGCGAAACGCGGACTGGCATCAAAATAAATAGGTCGCCAATGATCCAATGCAGAACATTATGCCATAATCATTGCATTAAGGCAGTTAGTTTGCCAGTATTCTAGGAGGCCTTTTGCTGCCTTCGAAGCATGACCCACATGTGCTCTGTTGGCGAAAGGTGTGGTGACCTGGAGGGGCACAGGAGTACGTCATATCCTCATTGTCATTGCTGACAGATAGGTATTATGTAGACGATTGTAGTCTTGCTAATAAATGGCATTTGGGTGACTTAATAGCATAGGCAGTACAATCGGTGTTAAAATGTCGTTCACTTGACTGCGATCCATTATAGTGCCTTGAAGGAGGACTAGATGCAATTGTGTTTCCAAACAAATCGTTCCATCCACTGTCACATCTTGTGGAATTGCCATACACCGCTCAATAACAAATACGAGATTCGACCGCTCGCCTGGTCACTACACGCGCTTGTGCGTCTGTCATTGGCACTGAAACTGAATCGAGATTTATTGCTGAAGATCTCACCCTTCCAGAAAGTCACAATCGAGCTTGACCGAGTTCAGAAAAAATCCAATCGGCGCTGCCCGTGCCGTCAGTGTAAGGTGCCTCAATTGACAGTGCTTCGTATACCAACGTACTCCGAATGGTTTTCCGTGATTCCACCGGATATTTGGAAGATGGTAAATGGAGTCAAATCGATGCTGGCGACATAACCACTATTTTGGTTGTGAGATTCTCGCTCTCATTTCTGTTCCTGGGATGCCCTTATCCCCCGCAATTCGAGGCTACCACTTGTGTGGTCAACTGTCGTCAATACCGAGAAAAAAAATTTCATTGCACATGCGTAACGGCCGCCATCTCGGTCGGGGTGTTCATTTGTACAGCCCTATGAGCAATCATGCGTTCGAAATCTTCCAGCTGCGTATCTGATATGCGCATTGCGCATAGCGTGCTTACCCTTGACTCCTTGGAGTCAAAATTTCATTTACTTGCATTCCTCTTACCAGATTACATTCCTGCCTAGTTTTGTGATTGTACCTCAATTTCTTTTGAGTGGTGCTAATAAATAAGTAGGTGCCTTACAAATAAGGAGTGATGTAAATAAATAAGCAGTTCCACGTACTCCGTAGAATAAAGTACTAAGCTCCGGCCTGTTTATTGAAAAAAGTTCTTGATTCATACTAGTGAGTGTTTAGAATTTGTAAAAAGCACCTGATGCGTAATTGCTTGCTCACCTAAGGAAGCTGCGCTCTCTGCATTTCCTCCTGGCCCGATTCTGCTGAAGAGGCCTACGGGCGCCCCTGCCAGAGAGGCACTGCGGACAATCTCTTGGGCTCCGGCCCAAGCAAGCAGCAGCACACACAGACCTACCTATAGGGGGGAGAAGAAGTGTAATTCACCCAATAGTGTTTTAATAATCGCTTAAAGATAAAGATAGACCGTAAGACAATCACTTCTGACTTCGTAGTTCTAAAGCTTGAATACGCCACCTTGCGATAATTTAAGAAATTAGCCAAAAAAAAAAAAAAAAAAATATTTCCATTCCTCTATTTGGGTAAAACATAAGCCTCAGACAGTTTGTGATGTTAATGTAATTTTCAAAGAACAATAAAGAGAATCTTCATATAAACACACACACACAAAAAAAATTATAAGTTACTGCATTTGTTTGTTTTATCTCATTCGGCAGCCTGAGACTACAGCTCCTCCTATAGATTATTTCAATTAATAATCACTTTGAGTTCAGCATTCTTCCTTCGCATGAACACCTATCAAATATTGATCGATATCATTTTGAACTATTTACTCTTTCAGAGTTCGGACAGTACTTTCTTAACAATTCTCATACTTTTAATGATTCTGTAAGTAAACAAATGCTGGATACTATGGATATTACCACTAGGCAAATATAAAAAAAAAAACTGTTCTGTGATTAATGATCACTAAAACTTATTTTTTAGTGACAAGCTCTCATTGCGACTCAGGGGGGAGGGGAAACGCAGATACACACTTTGTCTTCATTTCTGCTCTGGGGAACGAGGCCTGTAGAAATTCCGGAAATCTTTCAGCTTTATTACGTAAGCGCAGACCGTCGTTTGAACTTTTTACCGGTGGGGGAGGGGAGCGGGACCAAAAGGTGCACACTCAGTGCAAATAATTTCGAAAACACACAAAAACTACTTCCACAAATCTTGAGCTGAGTTCATCTATTAAGCGTTTACAAATTTGGCACAATACAGTACGTTTCGAAATGGTAGTTCCAACATTTAAATATAATAATAATTCTTGGAATAAACTTTCTTAAAGGGTGTAAAGTATTTTATAAACTACATTGGTTCACACAATGAAAAATATAATGTATAAATCGAATACAATACATAGCAATTGTAATGAAATAAAAAATGTTTAGAAATAGCCATTTCAGAAAGATAGATCCATTGAATTAAAAGTCGTAATTTAAAAAGAAACTTTGCTGCCCTTTTCAGGATTTGTTCACAAATCTTCTTCAGCATGGTTTTCATACGCTTTTACAAATAGTTTTATACTTGATTCTTTGCCATTCTGATCGGAGGAAATAGATTGTTTCAAGTTTGCAGTACAATTGGAATGTTTCCTTCAGACATAAGTACTACTTTTAATCATTGAAATTGATAGAATAAACAAAAAAGCAACATGGTGCCAGAAAATACTTTTCTTTTCTCAGCATTTAATTTTTAATTATTTCTTTCAAATGTCCTATTTCTAAAAAAAGATTTTCATTTTCATTGCGTGACGTCGAAAATGGAGACAGTCATCTTGGATCGGAGGGTGTGGTTGCCTTTTCTGGCAAGATATCGCCTTTTAGTGATTTTTCACAGTAAGCAATTGTTGGCGGAGCGAGTTTTTTTTTACAAAACAAAATATTCATTTGGAGAAGTTAAGCAATGTCCTGAAACTTCGAAATCCTGGTGACTAGTTCCCTTGTGGCGTCAACTGCGAAAACGAAAACAACGACTGAACGTCTTTTAAGATTATTTTTTTAAGAAAGAAAATAAGTCAAAATTGAGAAGAAAAAAAAAGTGACTCACTCCATGTTTTCGATTATGAACCTGCAGAAAAAAAAAGTATTTTCGAAAACTGAGAATCAACCCAATTGTATTACTTCCCACCTATATGCTCTACTCTTGTTAGCATATCTCATATGCTTTGCAAAGAGTTTAAGTCAAAGTTGTAAGGGACCAATCTGTAACATGCACACCATTATCCAGAAACCATTCAAACGTAGAATTTGCAGTTTTCACATTACTATTATCATGTTTCAGCACGAAGAACGATGCTCCGAAGACCTCAGATTTTGGATGAAATCAATTTTCAAGCAGGTTGATAGCCTTAAAGTTCAAACAATTTGTCTACAGTGCAACAATTGTCTTATTTTTTCTCACCTTCCGAGTTCGACCCAAACCATAACGCATCCACTACTAGTTTGCTTTTTCAAGAACATCTGTGTATTGATTGTTCCGTAGTAAGTAAACCAGTAAAATTGTCAGCAGTCTAGACCGTCAAAGTCAATTTTCTTTCATCGTAGAATAATACTCGATGCCACTGCTTTATCCAGAACATCACTTCTAGTGTATAAATTTTAAGCGTTTTTATTTGTGCCTTTTAGTGAACGTCGGAGTCGATTTCCTCATCAAGTAAACTAAATTGCCGGACTTCTTTTTCCGTTATGGACAGTTGAGGGGTCAATAGGAGACTATTGGCTTTGACTGTCTGACCGAAGTAGTTAAGCTCATATTTTCAGAATTTAATTCTTTTACGATAGTTTTTCACCGCCGGAGTGTTACTTTGACGGATACCCAGAACCCAGATGATAGTTCTTGTTATAAGCATTTTATTGTGGCAAAAGTTGGATACAACATTATGGAAACTGTTCGTAAAAAATTCAAATTCTCTCTAAGATTTTTCACGCTTCTTAAATGCATGAACTTTTTTCTGCTTAAAAAATAACAGACTGCAACGACGCGACGACCGACGACGCATTTCGTTCGTTTAAAACCTGGTTTGAAATTGGTTCACGAAGCTGGAAAAGCGTGTGGTTCCGCAGTAAGATTCACATACGAGGCTGTTAGAAGCAAAGGGATGTAAGTGGCAAAATTAAAAATTTGGAGATAACCAATACACAAATGGAAGGTGAACCTCTCCTCTGTCTTGGTGAAAGAGACAATTTTAGTATCCCTGGTGGGTGCTGTTATACAGCAAGATTTAGAAAAACTTTTCAATGAAAGCCTATCAAGGATCTTATCTTTAAACGTGTTTTAATCAAAACTTGAAAATGTCCTCTTACATACCTTTTCTTCTAACTGCCTCATCTGATATTAAACAGTTGAAATTTTTGAATTTCAAATCGTATAAAATAAAATTAATGATGTTTAAAAGACTTCTCCCTAAATATTTATACCGATGAATGTTTTAATTATTAGAGTCAATAAAAGGGTTCTTATTCACAATAAGGAGCTAAAAATTTCAAATATGAGGGTGGAGCCATTTCGAAACGCACTGTGGAATGCTTCACTTTTGCTGAAAATGTTTACTCGAAAGAAGATGTACATACTTTTAACTAAATAAAACTGAGAAATGGTACTTTGATAAAAATTTTCATTAAAAGGTTTCACATTCTCCAAAAGTCGTAAAGAAACAATTAATTTTTGAGCTTTCCTCATAGTGCGAAAAAAAAAAAAAAAAACTGAATTTTAGTTACCTAGTTGTGGCATTCACTCCACGCCAGGGGAGCCACAATGGGAAGTCACTGCGACCTTCCAACAATTTCTTTATTTTGCAAATTTTATCTGACAGTTTGGAAAAATTATCATCATTCGACGAAATTTGGAGCTCCTCTTACTCCAAATATATTCCACTTTGGAGTTATGTAAAATTTAAAGTTCCATTCGGTAAAATGTGGAATTACATTCCGCAAATTGAGAACTTATGTCCTCCCAAAACTTTAAGTTCGGCGCGCCCCTGCCCCATACAAATACATTGATTTCTCAAAGCTTAAAGCGAGTCACCCGACCCACCCCTTCAATGACGGGACTGCCTAGTAAAGTGTTTTGACCACAGTGCAGTATTCGATTTCTCAAAGCTCAGAAAATTACTCGTAAAACTGAATGAGGAATGATACTTACTGCTCGAAACATTGTGCAGAGGTGTTGCAATCCGCCTCTCGTCATCAACATCGGGCGTCTTCTTTTATATACCTTTGTTATTACCATGACGCCGAAATGTGCTGCATCGGAGGATTCTGTATCTCTAGTGATGAGGCTGCTCTTCATAACGCAGGTAAACTCCGAATTCCAAAGCCATTGTTTCCTCCCGTTGCAAGGACGCGGCATTAACCCTATAGAACTCGCGTCAAAATGAGTAACCTGAGAACTTGCGCGTGAAAATTTGTCTCACATAGAGATGCCAAAAAAACAAATTTTGAGCTACTAGAATAAACCCGGGAATTTTGGGGAGTAAACCCGGAACTTTGGGGAACATTGAGAATTTAGTAAACAAACTCTTGTTTTTTTACTTTGATTCTAGGCTTAAGAGTTCTCAATTACCATGCTAATGCGCGTAGGAAGAGAGCTCAATTTTTAAAAATCTGTACCTCCTAAGAAAAACAATTCAGTAATTTGATTTTTTTATGATTATAAATGCATATATCAGTAAACATTTTTTTTCGAAATCGTGAAAACTGAACGTTTCACTCCATGCATTATGCTGAGCTAAGTAATAAGCTAATGTTTACAAAAAAAAAAAAATGTCTTAAATTGTACAAATATATCATAATCAAATACTAGACACCCTTTCTTCAAAAATATTTAAAAATTTAGATATTTTTACCTTATAAAACCTAAAATTTCTTAAAAAACTAAAAGTAAAAATTGTCATAAAATATTTTTTTTTTTACATATTTTAAGCCAAATTGCTGTATAAGTTTTAAAATAAGCTACAAAAAACATTCACAGAAAATTTCAAAGCAATAGAACAGCAAGTTTTTAAAATGTAATGCGCGAAACTCCAAATTTTGCGTTTTGAGAAAAATGCGTTTTAAAGTGGGCGTGGCTGTATACTGTCAAACGCAAATTCTGAATATATTTTATTTAATATCTCGGGAAATTTTTCTCGTATCGATAAAAACTTGGTACTAAAATGTTCAGAATAAATGGCAGTGCAACATATTTGTTTTTCAAAAAATCGATACATTTTTTTTTAAAGTTTAACACTACTTAGACCCCTTAAAATATGATCAGGTTAGAATTTTTCAGATAATACCATCGCTAAAATTTTTTGCATGTTCTCGGAACTGAACAAACTATTTAAAATTGAAATTGAATTAAAACTAAAAATATGTTTCCTGAACAAAGTTTCGTTTTTATTTATTTATTTTTTTGAAAGGAATTCATTGTTGTTTGATGTTCAAAAATAACAATGTAAGTAACTCTTGCTGACGTGATTACGAATGATGATGGCTTATCTTACTGCTATCATTTAAGAGTGCTAAATATACGAAAAATCATTTTGATGTTTAATTACAGATTACTGGTGTTCAAAAAATATTAAACATTCAAATCAATCAGTTAAACATTTAATTCAAACCAATGAAAAATTAGCCAGTTAAGCAGGGCCGGATTTGGAAGTGGGGAGGCCCCTAATCAGGGTTCGAAAAGATCATCATATTTTTGAAAATATCCGATACTTTGATATATATCCGAATATTTTGATATATATATATATATATATATATATATATATATCCGATATTTTCGATCAGCACTTTAATAGTAAATACATCCTAAATTTACTGCTATTTATTTTTTTATATTATTATTATTAAAACTTATAGGGGAGAAAAAACGTAAAATTTGCTGACCCGTGAAAGTTAGGATATTTTGTAAAAATTTTATTGTGGGGGCCCCTTTGTTGTGGAGGCCCCGGGGCAGTAGCCCCTCTTGCCCTCCCTTAAATCCGGCCCTGCAGTTTAAGGGTAGCTATAATGCTCCCAACAGTCTATTTGGCATAATGTTTTTAGAAAAAAAGTTACTTAATTTGCATTTACTGCGTTAAATTTTTAAAATAGTGAACAAAAAAAATATATAAATAAAGTTTTCCTTTCTTTAAATTACTTGAAAATTCAGGAAATAATAAAAAAAAAATTATTCCCCGAAAATCCCGGTTTATTCACACTTTTATGTGTACCTTCAATATAAAACAAACATTAAACATTTTATTCTAATTTTGCTTTTTGTATGTTATTCTCAAAACAAATGAATGAAAATGGATATTTCGATTATTGGGCTTTCCGAAATTTTGAAAGTATTTTTTTCTGAAAAAGCATGCCTAAAAGCATAGGATTTAAAAGATTTTTTTAAATTTGACACAGTTTAATTTTTTTAACGGTTATTTTAATCGGTGCACAGATTCAAATTCATTTTTTTACGCTTCTGCACATGACAGCTCAAGTGATGATATGCCATTCACTAATGCCATATTCAATTCGCTTCTTTACTCACAAATACTGGCAACAATATGGTTCATAACAAGCATAGAGTGCAGTGTTAATACGCTTCTGAATTATCATTATTTGGAAACGTGGTAGACAGCAACCGTAAGCATTCAATGTAGCGCGTCAAAGTTCATCACTTGTGGCATCATAAAATCCACGCCTTATTTCACAAATCCGACATTTTAAAAAATTAAATAAAAAGTAACTGTTGTTAAAATAAAAAATTTTTTATAGCTCCATGTTATTATTATTATTTTATTTATTTATTTACTTTTTTTTTTTTTTTTTTTTTTTTGGCATATTCTATCAATTTTAGGGATTAAAAGTAGTACTTTTGACTGAAGGAAACACAGTCATTGGAAAATTGGCGCTACCATCAAATTCATGGCATAAATAAAATTTCATTTTCATAACCCGGTCGCTTTGTGGTGTCGAAGAAAGATTGGCTTTTCCGTGTTGACACTTCACTAGCAGAAAAACTACTTTTACAGAGTTCATTTCCCTTTAAGACCGGTATAGTTTTGGGAACTTTATTCTTGAAGGCTAAACGCTTGTATTTGTGCAGAAATAAAACCATTCAATAATAAACAAATAGAATAAAATAAACTTGAATTCGTTTCAGACAAATCAAAGTTTTCGCAATCAAGAATTGCAGCCAGTTGATTACTTCGTATTTCTAAAAGTTAAAACTCCGCATGACAATCAGTTTACCTTTTCGAATTTTTTCTTCACTTTAAATGTCATGAAAAAAAGTTCACTTATGGTCCAGGGTGTGGAGTAGCCTAGTTTACTCGCAAGGGCCACTGTTTTTGCTGACGTGGCGAGTATATTTTAAGTTAATCAGTTATTTATTTTATACACGGCGTGCCCATGTTCAACCTGCAAGACCTCCAATTTCGCAACCGTTAGTTCTAGATGAATACTTCGAACTGCAAAAATATTCAAGATGCACTGTTAAGATGTTGAAAGTTTGAAGCGAAAAAGAAAAAATAATAAGTGAAGAAATTCGAAATCTTACTACTTATATGATCCCCAAATCCCCAACATTGCATTTAAGGAAGTCAAAAGCATGAAAAAAAAAAATCAACACAAAAAGTTTGACATAACTACGACGACCAGTCACCGACATATGAAACGCAACCATTTGTGACCTGCACTACTTTACACTGGCAGTCAATATCATCTTTTGGTGGAAGGTATAGCGGCAAACAAGGTTTATAAATTATGTGTGCGCTGAGTATATTTTTTCAAATTGTACGAGCTTTTGTCGTATACGTTTTACGTATCATAGCGTAAAATGTATATGTATATATATATATATATATATATATATATATATATATATATATATATATATATATATATATATATATATATATATATATATATATATATATATATATATATATATATATATATATATATATATATATATATATATATATATATATATATATATATATATATATTGTTACAAATCCTGTAAATAGTAATTATTGTAGTAACGTAACCTGTAAATAATTTCCCGTAATGAATATACAACCCCTTAACATATGGCTAAAGTATACAATCCCCTATTCTTTTTATTTTCATTGATAAAATTTGATAACGGTCTACGCATTTCTCGAAGCAGAAAGAATGTTGTGGAAAATTCTTGGATGTTTATAAAAGCCGTTAGCGATGGATAAACGGAGAGTTTCGATTGAGGATTTCGAACTGAGAGTGTGTATTTGCTCTGTTTATAGCGAGGCATTTCGCTGTGTTGTTTTCGTATTTGGAAGTAAATACGTGTGTAAACGTTGAGTTTACGGTGTTGTGTGATAATTGCTTAATTGCTGATGAATAATTTAGCAGTTGTTGAAGATCTTTCCTGTACATAGTGTAAATAAATTTCCTGTGTTTTTATCAAGAACTGTGTCTTCATTTCAAAAAAGTGGAAGTCGCACCGAATCCGTTACAATTTGGCGCCCAACGTGGAGCCTCTTCTGGACTTTCTTGGAAAAAGTGTGACTTTGGACATTTTTTCATAAAGACTGTTTGAATTTATAGACTTTGTTTTTATGGTGATTACTCGCGCAATGGATGACCAATTAAAACAACTTCTGGAAGCAATTAATGCTGTGAAAAGCGACTTGACTGAAAATATGGCGGCTAATCAAGAACAATTAAAAAGTGATCTGACTGCAAGTATGTTGGCAAATCAAGACCAGTTAAAAAGCGATTTAACGGTGCTGAAAAAGGACTTAACGTCAAACCAAGAAGAAATTAAAAACGACCTTATTTCGGTAAAGACTGTGATGGAAAATAAATTTAATGACATAGAGCATCGAGTTGATGCTATTGAAGAAAAATTTAATACCGTTGAAAGCCGATTCAATGCTGTAGAAAATAAATTTGAAGATGAAGATAGAAGATTTCATCTACTTAAAGAAGAGATCTTTAAGGACGTGGAAAGGAGATTGGCGACCGCGGAAAGCAGCTCTGTACAGTTTGGCGCTCCCACATCGGTTGCTCGACCGTCCATTAAACTTGCCACATTTGATGGGAAAACTTCGTGGCAGGTTTACAAAACTCAATTCATGATAGTGGCGGAAGCGAACGGATGGGACTCTGCTACCAAGGCCTGTCATCTTGCAGCATCCCTGAGAGGTGACGCAGCGGACATTCTCAAGACCCTTCCGGACAGCCAGCGCCTGGATTTCGCCGCCCTCACATCTGCGTTGGAGCTTCGCTTCGGTGAGAAGTGCCAGAAAGATTTCAGCCGACTCCAGTTGAAGTCCCGTTTCCAGAAAACCGGGGAAACCCTGCAAGAGCTAGCGGCGGACGTCGAGAGATTGTCTCATCTTGCTTTTTGTGACTGTCCTGCGGACGTTCCAGACAACCTGGCACTCAACTACTACATCGACGGGGTTCGAGATCCGGAAATCCAGAAAGCTCTACGGATGGCGGATGTCAAAGACCTGAGTTCTGCTGTTGTGTATGCGATGAAGTTAGAGGCCGCCCAGCAAGCAACCCGCAAGGATCGCCATTCAATCCGCGGCGTGAAAACTGATGAGCCTGATCCGGTTTCGTCACGTTTTGCTGAACTGGAAAAGCAAATAAAAGAAATTGCAGGAATCCTCAAAAGGACTTCGGCTCCCAAGGACCATAATGGACAATCACTTAAGTGCTGGAAATGTGGTGGCGAGGGTCACTTACGAAGAAACTGTGAAGCTCGTCAAGAAACCAGAGGGAAGAGCACCTCTCCCTCGCAGGTCCAGGAAAACTAAGCCATGGCAATCTCGCGGGGCGGAGGTCGCCAAATTGGAATGAGCCCCATCTTAAAGTTTTCCAGATTTCATCGACGAGTGGCGGCAGTAATGGACTGTTTGTTTACGCATATGTAAACGGGTTTCCATGCGAACTGATTATTGACACTGGAGCCAATGTTACGATCATTAGAACAGATGTGGCTCGTCAATTTGGACTCAACATTCTGTGGACGCCGCCCTGCGTTACCCTCCAAACTGTGACAGGTGACAAGATCGAGATTGAAGGTAAAGTGAACTTAGAAATTGTGTTTGGAAATGCCATTTACCATCATACCGCATTCGTTGCTGCTATCATAGACCCCTTCATTCTCGGATTGGACTTTTTAAAGAAGTATGACTTCAACCTCGATTTCAAGACTAACGAGCTGCACTCGACGAGAGAAGACATAGCAGTCTTTCCCGCAGAAAGTGATGTAAAATCCGCTCATCAAATAATTGCCCAAACAGATTTATCAATTCCCTCAAGGTCAGAATCATTAATACCCGGCTCCATTGAAGAAAGGAATAGTTTTAGATTTGGACTCATTGAATACCCCAACTTAAGCAATAACCCAAAAGGAGTGCTGGTAGCATCTACGCTTGTGGACCTTTCTAAGGATGTAATTCCTGGGAGAGTCGCCAACGTGAGTGAAAGGGCAAGGAATATCCGGAAAGGCGAAGTGTTAGCAACTTGTACTCCCGTAAACTGCATCATTAGAAGAATCAATTCCCCCGAGACTGTGTCTTCTGAGTCCTTGACATCGAAGTTAATTGGGAGTGCACCCTTATCGAAGGATCAAAGAACTGCTGCGGAACAATTGGTGGACGACTTCAAGCATCTGTTTTCATCTACATCGGAGGATGTTGGCCGTACGAATTTAACACAGCATAGGATCTACACTGGAGAACACCCCCCTATTAAACAGCATCCAAGACGACTACCGTTCGTCAAGAAGGAAGAGGTTGAGACCCTCCTGAAAGAGATGAAGGAGAATGATGTAATCGAACCGTCATCCAGTCCTTGGGCCTCTCCCATCGTCTTGGTCCGAAAGAAAGATGGCTCCACCAGATTTTGTGTCGATTACCGAAGGCTGAATGAAATCACCAAGAAAGACAGTTACCCTCTTCCACGGATAGACGACACCTTGGACACTCTTTCCGGACACAAGTGGTTTTCGACCCTGGACTTGAAGAGCGGCTACTGGCAGGTAGAGATACACCCTGATGAGCGAGAGAAGACAGCGTTTACAACTGGACAAGGCTTATGGCAGTTTAAAGTGATGCCCTTCGGCCTCTGCAATGCACCAGCTACGGTCGAGCGTCTTATGGAGACAGTGTTAAGAGGACTTTCCTACGAATCCTGTCTGGTCTATTTAGACGATATCATCATCGTGGGACGCAGTTTCGAAGAACATCTGGCAAATCTTAGGAAGGTGCTGCAAAAGCTTAAGGAAGCCAATCTGAAGTTAAGCCCGTCCAAATGTAATTTGTTCCGCCGGGAAGTGAACTACCTTGGTCACATCATCTCTTCTGAGGGTGTACAAACCGATCCAGAGAAGGTATCTTCGGTCAAGAGTTGGAGTCGTCCCGAAAACATCCATGGGGGCCGTGGTAGCCTGATCGGTAGGGCATTGGACTCGGGGCCGGAGGGGCTCGGGTTCGATCCCCGCTGGTCGAAGACCCACCGTCGTCATTAAAGGGGACTGGGCGACGTTAAATATGCTCGTGGTCTCAATGTCCTCCAAGTGAAACGATACCTCTGGGGGTGCTAGTACCAGGTAGCTATTAGCTCTTGGACTAGTTCTAAATTCTCATTAACTGTTCGATCCGGTGATGGTGCTGCCATCTATCGGTATATAAAATAATGGAGGCAAGGCACTAGTATGCAGACCTCGACATAAAATACAGTTGAAGTCAGTTGTGACTCTTGAATAGAAATAGAATAGAAAAAACATCCATCAGCTGCGAAGTTTCCTGGGGCTCTGCACCTACTACAGGAAGTTTGTAAGGGGTTTTTCCAACATTGCACGACCTTTGCATAAGCTGACGGAGAGCAAGCAAAAGTTCGAATGGTCCAAAGAATGCGAAGATGCATTTCTACGACTGAAGGAGGCTTTAACATCAACGCCTATCCTCGCCTATCCTCAGCCTGAAAAATCCTTCATCCTGGACACTGATGCGAGCAACGAGGGCATCGGAGCTGTTTTATCCCAAGAAATTGACGGAAATGAACATGTCATCGCTTACTGGAGCAAATGCTTATCAAAGTCGGAGCGAAATTACTGCGTCACCAGAAAAGAGTTACTGGGCATAGTGAAAGCTGTAGAACACTTCCATCATTACCTCTACGGCCGAAAATTTCTGCTTCGGACAGATCATGCCTCATTAACTTGGCTTTTGAACTTCAAAAATCCGGAAGGTCAGATAGCCAGATGGATACAGCGGCTCCAGGAATATGACATGGAGATCAAGCATCGAAAAGGGTTATCTCACGGTAATGCCGACGCTTTATCAAGGAGACCCTGTCCTGAGAACTGCCACTATTGTTCCCGAATCGAGAAACAGTATGGAACGACTAGCCCTACCGCCTATCAGGTGACAGTGACTCCAACATCATCAGAACCTGATCCATGGAGTGATGACCAAGTTCGAAAAGATCAACTTGAAGACCCCGACATAAAACCAATTTTAGAGTTCATGGAAAGTGACAGTCGACGCCCTAGCTGGCAGGACGTTTCCATCTTCAGTCCTGCAACAAAAAGATACTGGGCTTTATGGAACTCACTCCATTTACGGAACGGCGTGCTACACCGGAAATGGGAATCTGACGACGGCAAGACATCTAGGTGGCAGTTACTACTTCCCCGATCCAGGATTTCAGATGTTCTGAAAGAAATACATAGTAGTGCGACTGGAGGACATTTTGGTGTCTTGAAAACCCTCAATAAAGTTCGGGAGCGCTTCTTCTGGAGCAAGGCGAAGGATGACGTGGAGAAGTGGTGCCGTTCTTGTGACGCCTGTGCTGCTCGTAAAGGACCGAAGAAGAGAAGCAGAGGGAAGCTACATCTGTACAACGTTGGAGCTCCTTTCGAACGAATTTATCGGTAAGGCATTGGACTCGGGGCCGGAGGGCCTCGGGTTCGATCCTTGCTGGTCGAAGACCCACCGTCGTCATTAAAGGGGACTGGGCGACGTTAAATATGCTCGTGGTCTCAATGTCCTCCAAGTGAAACGATACCTCTGGGGGTGCTAGTACCAGGTAGCTATTAGCTCTTGGACTAGTTCTAAATTCTCATTAACTGCTCGATCCGGTGATGGTGCTGCCATCTATCGGTATATAAAAACAATGGAGGCAAGGCACATAGTATGCAGTCCTCGACATAAATGCAGTTGAAGTCAGTTGTGACTCTTGAATAGAATAGAATTTCGAACGAATTGGGATCGACATCCTGGGTCCTCTACCAAGAACTGCTGATGGGAACAAATACATTCTTGTTTCCATCGACTACTTCACCAAATGGCCGGAAGCATATCCCATTCCAGATCAAGAAGCTACCACCGTAGCAGAGACTCTAGTCCAACATTGGATCTCGAGATACGGAACACCTTTGCAGATTCATTCCGATCAAGGGAGGAATTTCATCTCTGCTGTGTTTAAGGGCCTATGTCAAATTTTCGGAATTGAGAAAACTAGGACAACACCACTACACCCACAATCGGACGGCATGGTGGAGAGATTTAACCGCACAATTCTGAACAATCTCTCACTTATGGTATCCAGAAATCAACAGGATTGGGACAAGAAGCTACCTTTGTTCCTGCTGGCCTACCGCAGTGCTGTCCACGAGACTACTGGATTTGCCCCATCTCAGATGCTCTTCGGACGAGAGCTTCGGCTACCTTGTGATCTCGTCTTCGGTCGTCCTCCGGATGCGCCTGCATCGCCTGAGGAGTACATCCAGGATCTCCAGGCACGGTTGGAAGACGTTCATAACTTCGCACGAGAGCGAATCAACATCGCAGCGGAGAAGATGAAGACCCGATACGACACAAGGTCTACTGGACATGAATTCAACGAAGGCGACAGGGTTTGGTTATGGAATCCCATCCGACGGAAAGGTCTGTCACCCAAATTGCAGTCGCATTGGGATGGACCCTACAAAGTCCTTAACCGACTGAATGACGTCGTAGTGAGGATCCAAAAATCACCTAATGCAAAACCTAGGGTTGTACATTGTGATCGGTTAGCCCCTTACTATGGCCATAGTTCATGAGTATTACGTAAACAACCATGGTTGATAACATAAAAGTTGTAGATAATTTTTTTGCTTTTAATGTTTAGTAATATTTCTTGTTATTATTGTGTTTCCTATGCATTATTGGTTATTATTTAATGTGTGTATTTGTGAACATGTGATAGAAGTTTGGCACCCTTTCTGGGGATTGTACTGCCCGGGACGTGCAGTCCTTAGGAAGGGGGCAATGTTACAAATCCTGTAAATAGTAATTATTGTAGTAACGTAACCTGTAAATAATTTCCCGTAATGAATATACAACCCCTTAACATATGGCTAAATTATACAAACCCCTATTCTTTTTATTTTCATTGATAAAATTTGATAACGGTCTACGCATTTCTCGAAGCAGAAAGAATGTTGTGGAAAATTCTTGGATGTTTATAAAAGCCGTTAGCGATGGATAAACGGAGAGTTTCGATTGAGGATTTCGAACTGAGAGTGTGTATTTGCTCTGTTTATAGCGAGGCATTTCGCTGTGTTGTTTTCGTATTTGGAAGTAAATACGTGTGTAAACGTTGAGTTTACGGTGTTGTGTGATAATTGCTTAATTGCTGATGAATAATTTAGCAGTTGTTGAAGATCTTTCCTGTACATAGTGTAAATAAATTTCCTGTGTTTTTATCAAGAACTGTGTCTTCATTTCAAGAAAGTGGAAGTCGCACCGAATCCGTTACAATATATATATATATATATATATATATATATATATATATATATATATATATATATATATAATTTTAATAGCAATAAAAAATGAACAAGAAGGAACGTAAAATTGAATCAAAATCCCAAAACACCCTAGGATCTCATCAAGGAGTTACTCCCCAATGGAAGCGAAAAAATCCTGAGATCTTTCGTGAGTGCTGCAGGCAAAATGTCTAAAAAACAGCACTAGTACCCCTGACCTCACAAGTCAAGCAAAGGGGATGACGGAAGTCAAAAATATAAGCATGACAGAAATTAACTAATTTGAACATTTTCAAACCAAAATTACAATCATAACAGATATTAATTAGATCACCTTCAGAACAAATTCAAACTATAAGAAAACACAAATGAACTTAATTGCAAGAGAAAAAACATAGAAGGAACATGAACATGGAACAAACAAAAAGACCTACTACTACTCTTTCATAAGCTTGTAAATGAGATTTTCATTGAGATGAACGGGGTTCTCAGTTAAGATTGCGGTTAAATTTTGAATCGCTGCTTTCAGCTTTGGTTTATTGTTGCAGATTTTTTTTATATCTAGTAATTTGAGAGATGATAATATTTCTGTACACTTTTTTACTAACACAACTGTAAAAATGAATTAATGAATAAACTTTAAAATCAAAATCAGAACGTTTATCATACAAAGCAACACTGGTACCTTTTTATTTAGTTGAATGTTGAGAACCAGAAAATTAACTGAGTCATTCTTATTTGTCTGTTTCAGCAAAAGTTAATAAGGGTATATTTTTTATAGAAATCGTGAAAATTTGTGTTGTTAAAAATGGTGATGTAATCTATATATATCTAAAAGCTTTTATAATGTTGTTCGTTAAAAAAATAGATTCGTAATAATGCAAGAAGACATTGGCAAATGCATTAGAAAAAGATGTACGCATTGGGATTCCGTTGATCAGTTGTAGTAAGTTTGAACCATTGTAAAAGTTATTTTCGAAAATACAAAATTTAACCAGGTTTATCCAAGAGTGTGTATCTAGATTGATGGAATTTTCAGATTCTTCAAAAAGCCTAACTGAAACGCCGATTATGAGATTATGGGGAATGGGGGAATGTAAGGGGAAATATTTTCAATATCAAAAGTATCAATATTTTGAATATCGTATAATGTCACTGTTTAAGAAATCCAGAACTTTCTGGTTGGTTAAAAGTATAAAACTTTTTTCTTCTGCTATAAGTTCAAATCTGGAGATTGAGGGGGTATTTTTTAAACTTTAGAACAATTTTTGAGGCACTAGGCGCAAAAGTTAAAAACCAAGTGCTTTTTACAGTTATCTTGATAAAAAGCAAAGTAGTTTCCGATATCCAAATTTTTGGCTAAGAGTTTAAAATTGTTTTTTTAAATATTTAAATGAACATCATGATTCATAATTTCATCAAAAAATTCCAAACTACTGAGCCCTGATGCTGATATGCACCCTAACACAAGAACAGCTTCACCGTCCTGATTAACTGAGCCAACTCAGTTCTTAAGATTAAGTTCCTAATTATTTCTTCTACTCACAATTATACAACAATTTAACTAAAAATGTTAAATTCATTTTTATCTGGAAGTAAGACGTAATTCTAAAACTTTTTGAGCTTATATATCATTGATTTTGCTACGAAAAGTATAAGTTCTCTGTTTTTCGCACGACCATGAAAATTTCTGCGGAAAGAGGTCCTATTTAATTCATCTAATCAGAGAACTTGGCGAATAATTTTAGGTGAAAATTAAATGTAAAATTTTTCATTTAATTTTGCAGAAACTTTTCCAGCACTCAAATATGTATTTTTCATAATTTTTTTAACGTTTAGTTTTCGATCACGCTTTGTCAACTTTGCCGGTTGACCTTTTCTTACCTTGCTTTCGGTCCGATTCTTTTCTTCAAAGCATTTTATCAAGCACTATACCACAGAATAGAATAAATTAACTAATTTAGAGACATTTTAAACCAATTTCCCGCTACTGTGAGGAAAAAATTCAAATTTCGAATGGTGTTTGTTGTTTTTACAAATACCAGCCATTTTAAAGTAATAAGCACAATATTAAGGAAAATATAAACAAAAAGTTGAAGCTAAATGACTTATAAGAGTCAACAACAATGCCAAAAAAAAATTAAAAAAAACATATGATAATTTTAATCACGAATTTAATCGAAAATATTTGACTGTACGATGACTTTTGTGGCGTGTTATTTCTCTGTCTCTTCGTTTTTTGACCCATTTCAAAAAGAAGATCCCTCAATATTTTGAAAAATCTACTGAGTTGTATTTAGAATGACATAGGAATGATGTGAAAAAATATTGGACTTTATATTCGAATTCAGTTTTGCGTTATTTGGGTTTTCTAAAAAAATTCCAAGTGTACGAACACTTTTAGGAGCCACTGTATATATATATATATATATATATATATATATATATATATATATATATATATATATATATATATATATATATATATATATATATATATATATATATATATATATATATATATATATATATATATATATATATATATATATATATATATATATATATATATATATATATATATATATATATATATATATATATATATATATATATATATATATATATATATATATATATATATATATATATATTGTGACAGCCTATAATTCATCTGAAAGAGCGATAGGTTCCAATCTCATCATCTGCACGGTCCCTTAAAATTTGTTGGAACTATTTTTCAATTGAGATTATTTGAGGCAGTGAGAAGCAAAGGGATGTAAGTGGTCATTTTCAAGTTTTGAGTAAAACGCGTTTTATTGCAAGTTCCTAGGTAGGCTTTCATTGAAAAGTTTTTCTGAATTTTGCTATATAGCAGCTCCTTCCAGGGTTACTAGTACTATCTGCCCCAAGACAGAGGAGAGTTTCACGTATCATCGGTACTGGTTAAATCCAAATTGTTCATTTTGGCTCATACACCCCTTTGCTTCTCACTGCCTCATTTCAATAAATATAAGCTAGGGGACCTTGGGTCCGAATAAAAAGTTAGATTTCATATTGTTTCACAAATTTTCTTTTTCCCTTCAAATTTCAATAGCTTAACTCTGCATCTTAGTTTGAGCATTTTTGCTGTTGGAAGTATGCAATATTCATGTAGGACTAACGGTTGCGAAAGAAAAAGTATTGCTTATTGAACGGAGAATCACTGTATATACACAATTTCTAGCGCTACATTAGGCTGTATAAAATAATAACAGCATTTATCAATTTTTCCTCTTGATATTGCTTTGCGACTAGAAAATTTTAGTTGTGATTACATTTTCTTTTCCGTGTTTCCCACATTACCAAAAATAAATTAATAACTATATATATATAATTGTATTCGAATTTTATGTGCGCGAGAACCTGTGATTCATCTTAGTTTGAGGGGAACCCCTCCGGTTCTGAGAATTCTAAAATGTTTAGTTTAATATTAGTTATTGTCTTCCTCTGTGTGTGTGTGTGCCGATTGGTCTAAGCTAAAACAACCTTGACACATGATCTGAGATTTCTGTGCAGCTGTCTCACAAGCCGTAGGGTAGTTCCGTCTATATCTTGTAAGTATAAATATATTTTTACTTCCCCACTGCGTAAAAAGCTCTGCGAGTAAGTCCTTTTTACTGTTAATATTTTAAGGCAGTGGTAATGGCCCTCCCTATGGTTATAATTTCATCTAATACCATACAATGAGTGTTCTAGAGAAAATACAAATTGTAAGAATTTCTAAAATGTCACAGATTATTGCCGGACAATGAATGTTCCGGGGATTCTACTGGTTTCTGCTGGTTTCCTGAGAAAAACAAGTACACTTGTGAAAAGTTTTCTAAATCGCTGCAAGTTCTTCAGCTCTGTTACAGACCTTCCAGATTGACTAAGCCTCAAACGAGGGCGAATGTTCTCTGGATGCATAAATACGGGTTTAAATGTAATTCCTTTTTTTCTTTTAATCCTTATTTCAAAGTGTTTTTCACAATGTTAGTACACTTCTACGTGCTCTTTTTTCGCAGTTCTGAGATGATTTAGACGATTTTCGACTTCACGCCAAGCACAAGCGAAGATAGTATTAACCTTCGGAGGAGGGGTGAAGGTTTGATTAAAACTGTCCTTATATGGATCTAAACTGTCATATTAGAAATGGCAACATGTGTTAAAACCAAAGGTTCTTGTGGCGTGCCCTAAAATCCCACGGCACTCCTGGGAGACTTTTCGTTCATGGACGCCATTTTCAGTGTTCAATATTAGCACCACCTACATGCCTTTAGCTTATATGAGGCAGTGAGAAGCAAAGGGTTGTAAGTGGACATTTTCCAGTTTTGAGTAAAATGCTTTTAAAGTTGCGGTTCTAGGTAGGTTTCCATTCAAAAGTTTTTCTAAATAATGCTGTATAGCAGCACCTACCAGAACTATTAGTACTATCTCTTGCCCCAAAGCAGAGGAAAAGTTCACCTACCATTTGTAATGGTTATCTACAAGTTTTTAATTTTGTCACTTGCATCCCTTTGCTGCTCACTGCCTCATATGGTATCGATAGGAAAAAATACTTGATGAGATAGGATTAAAAAAAAAAAAAAAAAAAAGATTTGCGTAAAGAAATTGTATCTGCAGGGAAAGGCTTTATTGGGACAAGGCTGACTTGGATCTAGTAACTTGAATGTTTTACTGATAAGCTTGTATCATTTCAGGGAAATGAAGAAACGAAAAAGTAGTCAACAGTGAATGCTAACTACCGGAGTTCAGGGTTAATCGAGTGGAGTTAGGGTTAAAATTTCAATTATCAAAATATTACCAAACAGGCAATTGCTTCGTTCAAATGTAGAAGCAATTTTCACCCGTCATATCTTGAAGGGAAATTTTCTAGTCATTCATAATAAAAGATCCCACTGCAAATATTCGTAATTTTTTTATAATTTTTTTTCTTCATGAATATTTTTTATTAGTGCAAGACTTTATAAACACATTGTAAAACCTGTTTTATTTTTGGGACTCTGCGAAAGAAAAATCTAAAAATCACTTTCCTTTATAGCCCGGACTCTGGTTCAAAATGCAGGAACATTTCATGCAAAATTTGCAGTGGAAAATTAAGATTATTAATTTTGTATTTGAATTGAGCTTTTAATGATTTTTAATGGCTCGACATATTATTTTGCGGATAATTTTACACTTTAGAGGAGCTTTTAGTGTTGTTTTATTTAACTGTTTTGATGAACAGGTTTAACATTTGAGAGTTATACTTTGATCAGAACTGCAGCACATTTATATTTAAAGCTTTTTTTTACTTTTTCATTTATAAAGTGCAGTAAAATCTGTCTACAACGATGCTGTTGAGACTCAAAAAAATATTGTTATAGACAGGTTATCGTTATAGATAATTTGGATATTTTTATTCCTGCATGCCGTGTACATATAATATATTTAGCTTTCCTCAATTTAAAATTATATTGATCTTCACTCAATTAAAAATTAAATAAACTTATTAATTTAACAATAGGTAATTTAATCTTATATCAGATTTAGCTTTTCTAATCAGTACGAATAAAATTTGAAACTGCATTTATATACAGTCGGCTCCCGCTACAACGCCATTCGACCTACGCGAAATGGCTATAACGCGAGTTTTTCTCGAACCAAGAGTTTTAGAGCTAACGCGAATTTTTCGCCCCCTAACTCGAACTTTTTTGGAAGGAAGTATCATCTTCGTTATTGGCTACTAAATATTGATTTCATTAATGTTATTACATTCCTTTAAGCATCACTGAGAGCCAAAATTCCCACAGGAAACTAGTCTAGTGCATCAAATAACCACTCGGCATCTTTCATTTATTTATTTTTTTCATTCTAAACATAAATGTTGATGAAATATGATAGCACCTTAGTGTCACTTTTATCTAAAGTTTGAAGATGGGAAAAAAAGAAAGTTTCCGATATTTTTTTTTTTTTTTTTTTTTTTACGGCTAAGATTCTCGGTATGCTTGAACAACTACAAAACGTCAACGGTAGCAAGACAATCAGTATGAGTAACTCTTCCATATTAAAAGTCAAAACGACAAAATATACTTAAAAGTTTGGAGCTTAGTTTCATTCATTTTGTGCACCTTAAAGTATTTCATGTTGAATAACAGTTTTATATTTTTTTAAATACAGTAAAAGTTCAGTTCCTTAGGCAAGAAACTGTAGTGTATGGTTAAGGAATGCTTTAGAGCTGTTTGAGGTGTGTTTTTAAGTATCTAAAAGTATTTGGTATGCTTTAAAAAAAAATTGTATGCATATATTTTTCCACAACGCGAAATTTCGACTTACGCGGGGAGTATTGGAACGCATCCCTCGCGTAAGTCGGGATTCGACTGTATAGCACAAAGGTTATTTGGTTACTATCAGCATTAGGGACATCTTTACACAATGAAAATTATGCGCCAGTAGTGGCACCTTTCAGTCGGTTTCGTTTGGTGTCGAGTTTACTTTTTCCTTCTACTATTTTTTTCCTTTTCAAAAAGAGTACTTATGGTTGACAAAGAAATTTCTTTTCTTTTTTTTTATTATTACCATTAATTATTATGCACGCGCTTTTATTAGCTTCACCTGTAGGGAAGACCAGGGCAGGTTTTTCGCGCTTTTTTTAAATTCTTTTTTTTTTTTTTTTTTTTATTTATTTACCCAAGTTTGAAAAATGTGTACCACATCATTCAGAGAAACCTTGGCTACAACGTGGAATTACATCAATTGACTAAGCTTTGTTTTACAGAAAAATAGTTTTAAGTGTCGTCATGTCACGTGCGAAAATGTGCCCCGTGACCGGGACAAGTTTTCGCATACTTTATTAATAGACAGGGGCAAGTTTTCGCATGCACTTATATCAATATAATTTAGGAAATCAAACAAAATATTTTCCAGGTAGGTTATTTATTGATTTTCAGTAAATATACATTTAAAAAAACTCATCACCAACTTGGTTACTTAATAGTTTTAATACATGTAGGACTGTTAAAAACACTAAACGTCATCGTCACTATCACAATTAATACATACAAAGCACATAGGGTTTCCTTTGATGCAAGACTCGTGGGCCCATTTATGCAACGCGTGCACTTTACCCATATCTCTTTAGCCTTTGATTTACTGTACAATTCTACGCAATAAATGCAAACACAGTCTTCTTCCTCTTCATCACTTGATTCTTCATTTTCTTCGGGCTTGTTAGGTTTTCCGATTTGTCTCTTAAATAAACTCTTTTTTACATTTTTCTTATCTTTCTTTTCATTCTCATTTTTCATTTGTTTTCTCTGCTTAGCTTGTTGCTGCTCTAGTCTAATTTGCTCTTTGATCGGAGTGTCGATCAAAATGGCCGACTTTCTCTTCTTTCGACCTTTGCCGGTTTGTTTTCTCGGACCGGCTTTTTCCAGAGGTCTCAGTTCTTCTGGGGTGGGACAACCTACGTTAGGCTGTGTTAGAACTTGAGTATCAGCCTCTTCGTGCTGCCCTGTTAGAGGCCTGTACACCTCTGCATGCACTGGGGCAGGTCTGTCGGTGAAATAGGCTGGCATGTAGTCGGCATCTGTAAAGATATCTGGGTTCAAGGGAAAAATCCCTGACACCCTGAAGCCAAAGCACAGAACTGTCTTGAGTTTCAGTTACCTTTCAGAAGTAAACTTTCTACAATAATTTCCCAAAGTCCTGTCGCACAATCCGAACTTTGCCGCTACACTTTTCATACTTCTTCTTTCTTTTACATTGTTGACAGCTTCTACCATAGTCTCTATGGTGTACTTGCCTCTTTCAGACTTCTTTTTGTAGTGTCGTACCATGACAAATCTAAAAACCCAACACACAGATCAATATCAAGTCATAATAATCAAGTCATTCTGTGAACATATCAGTTTAATGCTATTTTTATGAACACTAGGCCTATTTTGTTTTAACATGTATCTCTCATGAATGATTGAGATTGTGATTTATTTTTTGTTTGTTTTCTGTTTAAAAATATAAGGTGTCAAATAAGAAGCTTACCTTTTCATGTGTATTTAATTATTTATGCTTCATATAAGAGTAAATAATATAATAAACATCGATAAATAGTAGCGGTAGAAAGGGGAGGGGCATATTTTTGATGCGACGGGGCACGTTTTCGATGCGAAAATATGCCCCACTTGGTGTTTGAAAACGTGCCCCGTCGCCATGTTTTTCCTTGAACTTCACGCAGACGGTCCAAAAAAGAATTTTAGGACAAACTATCACAACACTGGTAGCTCCTAAATGTGCTCTTTCGAAATATTACAACAGGCAAAAACTTAACTTAAGACGTGTATGTTTGTTTTTAGTTTAAATGGGGTCATCAAAATTTACTTACCTGTATAAAAACAAGTGAAACTGACGTTACGCAGCTATGTGAACAGCCATTCATCTGAAACTCTCGTAGTTGTCGTCTAGTGGCGCTGCCTTTCAAATAGTCTGGTCGGTGCTTTACTCTACCGACTCGCTATCGAGTTAAAGTCAAATCGAAAACGTGCCCCGCGCGAAAACCTGCCCCGGTCTCCCCTATGTATGTATGAATATTTCTTGTAACGGAATCTTGCAACTCACATTTCGTCCACTTCTTGCAATCGGATTCTTTCGAAATTTGGCATACTACCTCAGACCCGATGACAATGCAATATTCTATAATCAAATTAATTAATTAATAATTGATGGTTAGTTTATTCCAATCTTAATCAATATTTTTTTCATGAATCCATTAATATGAGGACGAAAAATGTTCGAAAAAATTAGAATTAAATATTGACACAAGCCCCCCCCCCTTTTTTTTTTTGAACAATCACGATTGCTTATTGTTCTCACTTGACTGTTTTGATGTCCTTTGATTTTTTCCCCGCCTCCCTCTGCAGCACCACCGTCGCGTCGGCCGGCTCCTCCCAATGCTGCTCCTCTAGCGAAAACCGTCTCCAGGTTGCGTCAATATCCTACACTTACACGCATACATACACGCACCTACACAAACACACACACACATACACAAACAGGCATACATACACACACCTACACATACACACACAAACACATACGCACATACGCACAACTACCCACACACACATGCCTACACACATATACACATACCTTCCCTTCCCCACACACACAAACACACATACACATACCTCCCCCCCCACACACAGACACACAACTACCCACACATTCATGCCTGCACACACACAAACACACACACACACACACACACACACACACACTCGTGATTGCGAAAAACATAACTTGAATTCAAAATGTCAAAATTCAAATTTATTAATTTTTTTTAATCATATAAAAGTTGTTCCAATGTTCCAAGGTAACTAGAGCGTGAATTCTAAATGTTTTTAACTAATTTCGTGCCAAAATGTAGGTAAGCCTTCAAATGAAAATGCATTGTTGATCACGGTCATCAATGAATCAAACACGTGATTGACGTCGCCAAATGGCGCATTTCTTTGTTTTCACTTTCCTGTGAACGCACTATAGAAACTTGGCTACATTTTCAAAAATGATTTTGATGTATTTTATTTAAAGCAGCACCCTCTTCTTTATACATTCTAGTAGAAATGCATCTTCTCCTTAATGACAATGCTGATGTTGGACGAAGGGAACCTAAAGAAGAATAAGATAAAATTATGAATTGAAGGGATGATTGATCTACTTCATATTGACATTTAAGTATCCTATGTAGTCTAAATTCGATCGATTGTTTAAATAAAGTAGGCTTGTTTAAGAAATCTCTGGCAGGTGTGCACCTCTCTGATCTTAACGTGTTTTGTATGAACATTACTCCACTATTGGAAGAAAAAGTGATCCAAAGTGGCTAAATATGCATAACATTAAGTAAAATAGGAGTTTATTATCAAAAATAAATGCAAAATATAAACACAGAAAAGAGAGAAAAAGTGATAAACGCAAAAGAATTTCTAGATGTCGAGAAGTACTACTTCTTCCTCTTCAAAACCAAAAACGAAAAAAAAAAATATATAAATAAAAGATAAATAAAATAAAAAATAAAAAACGATAAATATATTTAAAAAATTTAAAATGTCAAAGGATTAAAAATGGAAGCCACCAAACGAAACAAATACTTACAAGCTCTGATCGTATTTTTTGAACGTCAATTGCATGCGTTCCAATTGACTAAGATACTTCAAACAAAGTTCATTTTCATTATTTAAAAAAAAAAAAAAAAACAATAAAAAGTAAGACTTTTTGTTCCATAAAAAAATTAGATGTATGAGAGAATATTTTTGTCTCCAAATTAGAAAATTTATGCATTTTGATAAAATTTAGAATGAAGAAAATTCGACTGTGTGTTCTTTATGTGAATTAAATCCAATTTGAGAAAGAAAAAATTACACATTTATGACACAGAATTATAAAACTATGCATACTCTCCAAAATACTAAACAATGGGTGGACAACTTTCGATGTTTACGAATTAATATAATAATCAGCTCGTTTTATCAGTTCTGTCACACACACTGAGTTGCATGACGAACTGGAATGCTTTTTAAATCGGTTCGTCGTCGATTGCTCAACTTGAGTAACGAACGGAGAAGTGACATCGCTTTCAGTATCAAACTCATAAGGTTTTTGTCATAATTTAATTTGAAGTTTAGGTACAAAAGCCCTCTTGCGTGAATTAATTAAATGATTACGTCACATGGAAATCTTTGCGCACACATTTTGTTATTCGATTCATACACAGGATGTCTCAAAAATGATGTGACACTTTCATGAGAGGTGGAATACATCAGTAAATAGTCTTCGACAGCTGGAAATGTCTTAAAAAAGTGATCGGAAGAGTAAAAAACAGTAGTCAATAAGAAAAATTTACAGCACAACCCTAGTACAAATTGCGAGCTAGAGGAATACAATTCGTAATTGTTACACAACAGATACTCGAAATTTTAAGCTGATAATGTGATGCTTGCCTGACACTGACGGAACACTGGTTGCCGGACGTGGGCGAAACTATTTTCTTTGATTGTACGAAGGCGAGTCAGAAAATAAATTTCCCCTGCCGACTGTGGTCAGAGTTGTATATGAAAGTCAAAAAATAAAATGAGACATTAAAGATAAGACATGCCTTTTTTTTTCACATAAATACCAAAGACATTGAGCTTCAAAAAGCCTTCACGGAAGAAGCATTCAAAGGCTTGTTTGACTTCAGCATTGCTTCCGCCGAGATTCTTCTTTAAAGCCGGGAACAAATGGAAGTCACTCGGTGCAAGATCAGGGCTGTATGGCGGATAAAGTAGGTACTCCCAGTCAAGAAATGCAATATGGTTTTGCGTTGCCGTATCCGAGTGTGGCATCCAACATCAGAACGGGAGATTTGAGAAGGCGAAGTCGCTTTTTCCTAATCGCCTTTTTCGCCCATAGTCCTTCAACGCTTCGTCCGAATGCAAACGCTGCTTTTTTTTTCCATGTAGAACTTCTGAAGCTTATCTAGCCGTATGAAAAGTGTCTCAAAATGCTTGATAGTTATGTTGACAAATAATGTTGTGTCCCATCTTTCATGTCTCCTTACATTGACTTTCATTCACACTTCTGTCCACAGTCACCAATGGAAACCTATTTTCTGATTCACCCTCGTAGATGTCTAATATGATTACTCGCATTGCAGCAACATCATGCTTAAAAAAAAAAAAATTTTTGTCTATGTGTGTGTGCATGTGTGCTCGCTTTTTTTTTTCGCTTGTTACTTATTACATAGTACCCAAGGGGTTCTCCAACTTCTTTCGGAGTTTGGAAGGGGTTCGCAAGGGGGAAAAGGTTGGAACCGCTGTGTTAGAGAAAGGAATTGAACGATCATCTGGGATTCCAAGCTGGGTGAAAATTCTTCAGACTAAACAAAGTCATGTTCCCTTTTCGAGAAACATGGAAAAAAAAGGTCAAAACATTCGAAAGAACAGTATAATGAGGCGTTATATGACTAAGGATTGCTGTGGGATTCCCAGTAACGGAGAACAATGAGCTTCGAGACTTTTTTTTTACTATTACTCTACATTCAGTAAATTACCGCCCATTAGCCAGGGCTAAAGCAGAAATACATGAAATACACCGCCAGCTCAGTCATTTTCAGCCGAGGACTGCAGTTTCGCGCTTATTAGCACTCATCAGCCCGGCATAGGAAAGCGACTGAGCTGGAGATGGAAAACCTCTTAAGGAAGCAAAGAGAGGCAAACAAACTGGTAGCTAAAATAAGAATTAGCACAAACATGGTATATATACCATGCATGGTAATATACCATGCCTTGCCATCAATCTTCGAGTAGAACCGAACCATTGCTTCGGTCACTCGTCTGGTTTGTGCTAATTTTATTTTAGGTACCAGTTTGTTTGGTACTCTTGGATTCCTTAAGAGGTTTTCGATCTCCAGCACAGTCGCTTTCCTATGCCGGGCTGATGAGTGTTAATAAGCACGAAACTGCAGTCCTCGGCTGGAAATGACTGAGTTGGCGGTGTATTTCATGTATCACTTTATGAATTCACGAAACATTTTTGGATAATGAAGTGACTTTAAGATGAATTGCACTGAATTCTCCTTAAAAAACATGTTTCTAAGGTAAAGTATGAGTAATTATTCATTTGAGGTAATTTTAATCCATAATGTTTCTATTTTTAACCGTCCCACACAAATTCAAGACTGATGTAGATTTTGTCAATCGATTCTAGGTTAAAATGGTCAACACTGGCAAAGATTAAACAGTTTTAAAAAAAACCACACAATATAAATCAGGAAAACGTACAGGAGTAGAAAAAAATGTGCACGGGCAATTCTTAAAAATTCCCATTTAAATTAGGTCGTCATTTCTTAAATAGAGTCAACATTTTTCTTAAACTCCCGATCCCCATAGCTTCTTGTCGGAGAAAGGAATGGAGATCACGTGACGCATGTCTCTCCTGAAACAAGGAGAAACATGACTAAAAATTTATAAAGGCAACAATCCTAAAATAACGTTCACAGTCACTACAAATCCTAATTCGAATACGTTTCCTGAAATGCCCCTTTAGAATGAGAACATCAAAGCTTTAAAATCCCCATCCAAACAAAGTCAACAGTTCCTAAATAACGCCAACGGTTCCGTTTAAAATACCAAAAAGATCGGAGTAAAAATTCCATTGTAATCATAGAAGGTACAACAGTCTTTGAAAATACACATTTAAATGAGGACAATGGTACTTAAAATTTTACAATGGGAACATTAGGGAAAGAAAAACATTCCCTAAAATTCCCATTAGAAAAAAGACATCAGCGTTTTTAAACGACATCGGCATCCCTCTGAAAATCTTCATCAGTAATAGTTCCAAAAATCACCAGTAGTAAAGGTCCAATAAAAGCATCCTTTAAAATAAGAACAATATTCATCATTGTCGTCATCAAAATAAGGGTATTAATCCTTACAAAATTCTAATTAGGATAATTAATCCTTAAAAAACAAAAAAGTGTTAAGCGTTTCATAAAAATCTTTACTAATAATAAAGCTGAAAGTCTGTCTTTCAGGATCTCTCTCTGTCCGGATCTCTGTCTGTCAGGATCTCTGTGACGCGCATAGCGCCTAGACCGTTCGGCCGATTTTCATGAAATTTGGCACAAAGTTAGTTTGTACCATGGGGGTGTGCACCTCGAAGCGATTTTTCAAAAATTCGATGCGGTTCTTTTTCTATTAAAATTTTAAGAACAAAATTATCATAAGATGGACGAGTAAATTACGAAATTATCATAACATGGAACAGTAACATGGGCACAAGCCAATTGGCGAGATACGAAATTTTCATAACGTGGAAACGTAACATGGGTACAAGCCAATTGACGAGAAAATTCACCATACATTTTTTGTAAATATACAGGCGAACCAAAAGATCTTTTAATTTTTCTATTACGGGCAAAGCCGTGCGGGTACCACTAGTTTAAAATAATTCACCAGGCAATATAACGTTCTATGTAGAAGTTGTACGTTTCTCTATATGTTAAAAACAAGTTAGGTCAAAGAAATTGTAAAAGGATGTCTGCGGCGGGCCTGTGTCCTAGAGACCCGATAGCACCAACAGCCTTGAAATTTTGTACAAAATTACTTCGAGCCCCGGGGATTTGCATCTGGGTTTCTTTTTATTAATTCGAGTTAGTTTTTTTTTTTTTTTTGTGATTAATTTTTAAGCTAAAACTTCGCATAAATTTGCCTATTGCAGGGATGAAAGATGTCCCACACCCCTTAACATTCTATGTCACTCAAAAGAGCTTTCTTTCTGCACCAGATTAAACTTGCTCCAAATTTCTCAATTCGCAACTCCAGAACTCGAATACGCTACCTTGCGATGATTAACAAACTAAAGAAAAAGGTAAAACATTCCATTCCACGTGTTTTCTTTGGCGTAAAACAGCTTCAGACAGTTAGTTCCTTCAGACAGACCTCCTTCAGACAGTGGGGCTTCAGACAGTTTATGGTGTAATTTAATTTCAGAAGAATAGAAAAGAAAGCTTCCCACAAACACGATGAAAAATTTAATGTTATTCAGTAAGCGACAAGGCAGTTTTAAGTTACGGCATGCGTTTGTTTTACCTTCTGCATCCGCTATTAGACAGTGGCTGCAGCGCCCCCTATAGTTTATTGGAGTTGCGAATTAATTAGAACAGTAGATATAAGGATTTCTATGTAAGAGAAAGTCCAGACTAAACTCAATTCAAGCGTGGTACTAAAGAGCAAATGTTACTAGAGACTTGAAATTTGAAAACTCCTTTTCAAACTTAAAGGGGGGTGCTCTTCAAAAAGTTTTTTCTTTTAATACCTCGATTATGCATAATTCTATCAAGTTCTTTTTGTCATCGGGTGGGAGCGGGGTTGTGTTCTAATTATGTGTCGTTATTATTACGTTCTAGTAGAATTAGTCTAGTAAGTCTAGTCTAACTAGTCTAGTCTAGTTCGTCTAATCTAGTAGTAGTCTAGTTAGTCTATTCTAGTAGTAGTCTAGTTAGTCTAGTAGTAGTCTAGTTAGTCTAGTCTAATAGTAGTCTAGTTAGTCTAGTCTAGCAGTAGTCTACTTAGTCTAGTCTAGTAATAGTCTAGTTAGTCAAATCTAGTAGTATTCTAGTTAGTCTAGTCTAGTAGTCTCGTTAGCCTAGTCTAGTAGTAGTCTAGTTAGTCTAGTCCAGTAGTAGAGTAGTCTAGTAGTTATTAGTAGAGTATTATGTTCTATCTTTTGTGTTCTATTTTATTTATTCTTTTCTTAAATTCCATTTTCTACAGAAGGGAGAGGGGGGATTTTAATTTTGTTCGAAACGGAACTCGTTACGCGTTTCTCTTCTGATTCTTTCAAACAGACGACATAAATCTTTGCGAATCAAATAAGATTGCGAAGCAATTTTTCGGGGGTAGGTGAGCGTCAGCGAGCAAGGGGGGGGGGGGCTTTATAATTAAAATAAAAACAGAATAGTTCCGCTCTTGCTATCATAACTTAAAATTATTATTTAAGTAAATTTAACTTATTTTAACTCTACGAATTAGCTCAGGATAAAACGGAGATCCTGATAAATGGGGGACGGATAAATGAGGTTATACCGTGTATGTAAATATAAAGTGATGGAAAATAAATTATTTCAATAAAGGTAACAAAAATTTGAACCAGAAAATAAAATTTCAAAACATTTGAAAACTTCCCATTTTTATTTCAAAACATCACAAGATGTCTATCTTTTATCATATTGCTTTTTTTTTCCTTGAATGGTTTGATAGTTTTAAAATTTGTTACTTTAATGTCAAAAATTGCCTCTCCTTTGGAAGGAGCGACATACTATTAAAAGAAATTTTCTTTGCGAGAGACATTTTTTAAGTTAGCAAGAATGAACTGGCTTAGTAATACAGTTTAGTTTTTCAATTATTATTACTATTATTTATTTATTGCACATAGCTGTGTACATCCTTTCTTTATTATGATTTTGTAAACAATTCATATTAGAATAGTTATACAACTCATTTTTTTTTTTTTTTTAGAATAGATAAATTACATTTAAAACCCATACACCACCGTGCAGTGCACATCTATACATTTATTTAATAAATATAAAAAAGTATAATAACACATTTTTGAACACTCCATTTTGCTTCAATCGCCATTTCTTAATTGAACGTAATCCTATTTCGCCCATTAGCGTATTAAAAAAAATTTCAACTCCAGATGTGTGTGGGGGGGGGAAGGGAAGAAAGTCGATATTTATTCAAATTCGATGGTTCAATAGTTAAATCCGAAGCCGCGTAACTAGATCGCGAGAGTTCAATTCTCGCAGCCTCGCAGATTCCTCGTCGTCTCGTTGCCGCTTTTATAAAGAGTTTTTTTCTGTCGCTCTGGCACTGCTTACAGGCACTGGAATCATCATCTGACGCTGAAGACAGACGTTCATCCTTCACAATGAAATCTATCGTGAGTAAATACATTCGTTTTTAACCGACTTCAAAAAGGAGGCGGTTATCAGTTCATACCGTATGTATGTTTTTTTTTTTTTTTTTGTCCACTCACAGCGTCTCACCTAGTGAACCGATTTTGATGATTCTTTTTTTAATGGATAGGGGATGGCTCAACTTAGGTCCCATTACTTTGTTTGATCATATTTGTTCTTTAGAAAAAAAGTTATGGGCAAAAAACAGTACATTTTATGCAATTTCCCTATTAAATGATATTGTAGCGAAGTTCGCACTTTGCATCCGTGGATAACGGTGGCTCAGTGGTAGAATTCTCGCCTCCCACACGAGCGACCCGGGTTCAAATCCCGACTAGGACAAAGTGAATTTTTACTAAAATTTTGTTTCTACTGTTTCCCGTATTTTCTCGAATGTTCTATTAATTTCTGTATCTTTCCAAGTCTGGAAAGTTCCAGCACTTTCTCAAGTTGTATATAAGGAGATGTAACGTTCATTCGTGGTTCTGAATTAAGATCTCGAGTTGAGACTAACGAGTATTCGCTTCATTTGGCTTTCATTGTCTTCGCTATCTTCATCTACGCGACAATATGAAACTCATTGTTATAAAAGTTTGGTGTCATATAACATTAATAGTAATTGTAATGATAATTTTGAATAAAGGCTTTTCTAAAGCAATACAGTGATTTAGAGCCGAACTTCTTACTAGGTAACTTCTTACTTTTACTGAAATATCTACATTTACACTAAAAAGAATGAAATAAAAAAATTTTGAAACAAAAAATAGAACCGACTTCAAAATTGCTCTAAAAAGTGAAAAATAATTTTATTCTTTAAGCACCATCGATAATGCTTTTAAACATAATTTTTGAAGTTGGCGCAAAAACGATAGATAAAATCATTCACAGTCATAACTCAACTACAACTATAAATTTAACCAGGCCCAGTTTCTTCACTATCACATAAATTATGCATTGATGACAACATATTTGAATAACGATATAAATGTTTCGTTCGTAACTTTGGATGCTTTCTGAAAAAAAATATGAACGAAGCATGGTTACACTGGATTTTACGTTCTGTTTTTGCGCCAACTTCAAAAATTATGTTTAAAAGCATTATCGATGGTGCTTAAAGAATAAAATTATTTTTCACTTTTTAGAGCAATTTTGAAGTCGGTTCTATTTTTTGTTTCAAAATTTTTTTTTCAATCATCGGGCACTTTTGCTTGAAATAAATTTCTAGCTTTATTAAAAATGCTGTTTAGCTGAGAGGTCACTTGATTATGTAACTTAGAGAAATCCTAATATAAATAATAGCCAATGATCGAGTAACCCGCGAGTGTCAACAATAAAACTCGCGCCACGGCTCGATAATTTGATAATATGTTTTGGTAATGTTTAACATGCAGAGAGAGGCTTGATTGCGACGAGGCTGAACTCGATCCGGTCACTTAACTGTTTTACTCGTAAGACTGTGTCCTTTCAGGGGAACGAAGAAACGAAAAAGTGGTTGAAGGTTGAATATTAACGCTCCACTGGAGTTTAGGGTTGATCCACAGGAGTTAGGGTTCAAATTTCAAATATCAAAATATCACCAAACAGGCAATTGCTTCGTTCAAATGTAGAACAGTAGAAGCAATTTTCACCCGTCATACTTGGACGGGCGACTTTCTAGTTTCTAATAAAGTAGAATAGACAACTGCTAAGGGTGGCTCGCTTTGAGGTGACAAATGTTACTTTTTTTAGTTTTCAAAAAATGAATCAATAAATTTTTAATTTCTAAGGCGACATTTTTTTCTGAAACTTTTTATGCGATCGCTTTGAAATTTTGACCTGTAAACTTTTCGTGTGACGGAAGTGACGAAGTTAGATTTTAATTGGTGCCAAAAACAATGAAAAATAATAGTAATTATAAAGTTAGTTTTGTTAATAGATTTAACAAATTCATTTCAAAGCTGAATTTAAAAATGCTTTTATTTTTGGATATTAAGACATTTTAAAATTTTCAAATAATGCTGGTTTTTGAATATTTCTTTGATTTAAGTCAAGTCTTCAGTTTAAAAGCGTAATCCACATTGTAAAAGTTCAGCCTTGAAATTAGTTTTTTTTGACTTTTATTGAAAAAACTAACTTTTAAGTTGCTATTATTTTAAATTGTTTTTGGCAACAGTTAAAAAGTGAATTTCAAAAATTGTTTAGTTTTCTCGTTGTTTATAATCTATTTTCTTCATTAAAATATCTAATTTTGTTGTAAATATGCCAAAATCAGGCACAGAAAGAACAAGAGCTTGGCGTGAAGGTAAATGTACGGGTGAAGTGACAGTTCAAAACATACTTTTATCTTGTGTCTTTACGACACATAATTTAATTACGACTGCAATCCTTTTAAGGGTAAAACGTACTCTGCAACAAAAATATTTTACGAGACAAAAGAGGCGTTGAGAACAAAAGTCGGGTCAGTCAATTTTTTTTTTTATAATCTGTATTTATGCCATCAGAAATTAGTTTTAACCTCTTTCTGCTTCATGCGAATGTGATGTAAATCTAGGTTCAATCATTTCCCAATCAGACGGGCATCGTAAAACGAAGCAGTAGTAGTGTTTTGTGGAGAAGTGGCTACTAAACCATTCAATTCCTAAACGGGTTGAGTAAATCCCTTCTAGGGTTCACTTACCTCGTCTCGACACTAGTTATTGTACTGCACTCTGGCTGGGAGCATGCTCCTTTTTATTTTTATTTCACTATATTTTTATTTCTAAACAACACTTTAGCATTGTGTTTATTTTATTTTATTGTTTTTATTCATTCAAATAGCCTAGAAATCCCCCATGGAGGAAAAAAAGTATAAAACTTAAAATATGTAGGAAGGAGAAAGAATTTTTAAACTTATTTTGAAAAAACTCTATTTAAAATTTGCTTTGAAGAGCCCTTGGCTAACCATTATGGTACTCCCGTTAGAGGAAGCCACATCCTCGTACATCCACGCAACCATCTTCTGCGTCAAAATAAAGCCATGTCCCCAACCTGGGAAATATCAACATAGCACACCAGAGGATAAGGGGCAGGGCCCCAGGTGCCTCAAGCAACGAACTTATATTTCCGTGGAATTCCTAAAAATCTTGTCCGATTGACTTAATCACTTTTGCTCAAATGTACTGCCTCAAATGGGTGGAAGGACGTGGTATGAAAATTTATTTTTGAACATCTGCTTCAGGGGTCATGTTCGCTTCAGAGGCTTCTATCAAATACCTTTAATATTGCTTAAATAAAAAAAAAAGTTACGAATTCATTACTTCACTGAAACTGTTTTGGAGAGTAAATTTCATGCTATGCAGTGATTATAATTCGACATTATTTTACAAGCCATTAAAGTAGCTAAAATCACTAAAATTATTTTCTTCATCTAATGTATGAGCTTTCGAAATTTGAAGAGAAGTAAAGTATTAAAGATTTGGCTACCGCACAGTGATCGATTTAATAAATATAGTTCGACAAAAATCAAAGCAATTTTATGGATTTAATTCATTACTGATATTTGAGTTATTAAAAAAAGTAAACCATCTTTATCTTAGAAAATAATTATATGGGCACTTTTCCTACAATAGGTATAAGTTAGGCTATTTACTTTGCTTCCTTTAAGTTTTCGTTCATTTGTCGTTTGGTTTGCATTGGTGAACCATTCATTCTTCTTTTTATGCACTGATGAAAGGGCTTGCATTTGATAGCCCCGAAACAGCTGTTTGCTGAATTTTAAACTCTCTTTTAAATGCTTTTATTTGTACTTTATACACGTTGTGCCATTTTACTTATTCCACGGTACAAAGTTTCCGACTTCTTTTTTACAATTTTATAAGTTAGCCTGGTGCGACGGTTCACCAATAGCTTAGAAAATTCTTTAAGCGCCAAAATATTTCTCAAAGTTTGTAAGCAAATTCAGTATAACACGGCATCTGAAGGAAATACTTACCAAGGTATTTTTTTTTCTTTTCCCGGGCTTTGTTGACCCTGACAGTGGCTAAATGCAAAAGATTTTGAAATAAAGCAAACAACTAATAACACAAATTGCTTAAACCGCTTTAATGATCACAAAATGTTCTGATGCTATAAACTATTAAAAATTACAAGCAAATTTCTGTGCGCTAATCGTCTAAGTTAGGGATGGTTTATTGCTTCGTTGGTATTTCAATTATTAATAAAGAATTAGTACTAGGAAATTATATTGACGCTGTTTTGATTTTGCTCAGCTAGATTCATTAAATCGATCACTGTGTGCATGCATTCATAGCACATAACATATTTTCCGGGCTTACGGACAGCGGTCCATTTTGTAAGCTTCTAACTGGAGTATCACTGGTCTCTTCACATCCCAAATAAATTCAAAGATCGGACTGTAACATTTGGATAAGCTAACGAGACCGACCACAGGCATCTTACACTATGAAGAAGCATACATCATATGAGGTAGTGAGAAGCAAAGGGATGTAAGTGGACATTTGGGGCCGTGGTAGCCTGATCGGTAAGGCATTGGACTCGGGACCGGAGGGCCTCGGGTTCGATCCTCGCTGGTCGAAGACCCACCGTCGTCATTAATGGGGACTGGGCGACGTTAAATATGCTCCTGGTCTCAATGTCCTCCAAGTGAAACGATACCTCTGGGGGTGCTAGTACTAGGTAGCTATTAGCTCCTGGGCTAGTTCAAAATTCTCACTAACTGTTCGATCCGGTGATGGTGCTGCCATCTATCGGTATATAAAATAATAGAGGCAAGGCAGATAGTATGCAGTCCTCGACATAAATACAGTTGAAGTCAGTTGTGACTCTTGAATAGAATAGAATAGAAGTGGACATTTTCAAGTTTTGAGTGAAACGACTATAAAGATAACATTCTAAGTAGACTTTCATTGCATTTTTTTTTTCTAAATCATGCTGTATAGCAGCAACTACCAGGGCTACTAGTACTATATCTTTCCGCAAGACAGAGGAGAGGTTCACCTACCATGTGTACAGCTTATCCCCAAATTTTTAATTTTGCCACTTACATCCCTTTGCTTCTCACTGCCTCATATGTTCACTTGAGACCAACGAAGATAAGCTAATCAGACGTCTCATTAGAAATAAAGATAACGTGTCAATTAGCTATCCCATAAACTGGGCCTACGAAAGCCAAGGCGGACGCCTCCCCCCTCCCCCCCCCCCCCCAGAAAAAAAAAACTTATAAAACTTACATTACCCCGATCCCGAGCCGGGCCGCTAATTACCAACTAGGCTGGCATGTTCTCTCGTCGGCCCTGCCCATAAAGACAAAAAAGAATACGCTGGGAAAATTAATTTGAGATCAGACCCCTGTTGAATGAGGATGAAGATCAAAAGACCAGCAGAAAACGCGTACAGACTAAATATCTGCTTCGGATGTATTTGCGTTCGGAAGACGCATAAGATCCGTCAGACAGAAAAGTCCTGCATGAACCATAGCTGCTTTATTACGGACTAATGGTATCCGCATGGCTTTGCCCGTAGTAGAAAATTAAAAGGTCATTTAGTTCGCCAGTATATTTACAAATAATGGATGATGAATTTTTCGCCAATTTGCTATGTTAATTTGCTCGCTCATGGTTGCATATAATAGTTTGCGTGTCCACGTTATGGTAATTTGCTATTCCGCGTTATAGTAATTTGTTCGTTTACGTTATGCTAATTTGCTAGGTAAAATGTTCTTAAAATTGGAATAGAAAAAGAACACAGTCGAATTTTCGAAAAATTGCTTCTAGGTGCACATCTTCATGCTACAAACTAATTTTGTGCCAAATTTCATGAAAATCGGCCGAACGGTCTAGGCGCTATGCGCGTCACAGAGATCCAGACAGAGAGACTTTCAGCTTTGTTATTAGTAGAGAAAATGATTATTTTCAAAATTTGGTCCCTAACAACAGTTATTTCATTTCTAGGTTATCATCCTGCTCTTAGCGACTATCGCCAGCGGTCAATTTTTCCTACCATTTCTCCCCTTCTTGCCTTTTCCTCAATTTCCTCATTACGGAATTCCTGCTCCTGAGGCACACGCCATATCTACAGGAGCAGCTGAAATCTGTCTCTATGGGAGGACTTTCGGGTTCCTCATGCTGCTGTTAACATTGATCATTATTTTACAAAGCATTAAAATATTTTCTTCAACGAATCTATAACACGTATGAGTTCGATTAAACTTCCTAAATCTGCTTTACATTGGCAGTTTTTATTTCCAGCAGATCGTCCTGCTTTTTGCAGCAATCAATTTTATCCTCTTCTACTCTTTTCCTCAATTTCCTTGCTACAGAATTTCTGGCTCCGGAGAATACACCTCCTCCCTAGGAGATGCTAAAGTCACTTTCTATTCCTCATCTTGCTATTATTCATGGTCATTATTTCGCAAGTCATTGAAATACTTTCTTTATTTAAAACTCACCATCTTAAAAAGCAGTAAAATACTTTCTTCATCTAATTTTAAAAAACGTTTGACTCTGTCTAAGCTTCCGAAATTTACTTCATATTCTTACTTGTTTCATTTCCAGGTGATCATCTTGCTCTTTGCAGCTGTCGCCAGCGGTCAATTTTTCCCATCTTTTTTCCCCTTCTACCCATTTTCTCAGTTTCCTTACTACAGATTCCCTGGCTCTGAAGAATACGCCGCTTCCCTAGGTGGCGCTAAAGTCGGTCTCTATGGGAAGACTTCCGGACTCGGAGGAGGATTCGGAGGTGGATTCGGAGGGTTTCCCTATGGCAGGTTTGGCGGATCAGAAGTGACGGGTGCTTCCTTGGCAGGAGCCAAAGTTGGTGTCTACGGAAAAGAAAACCCAGGACGAGGAGGATGTAAGCGACTCTATTATAACTGAATACTATAGTTTGTTTCTTTAGAATAGGCGTGTCAAGGACACGTTTCCTGCACCTTTTCAATGAAAACGGTAACAGCACCACTCTTGTTTTCATGCACTGAAGTAAAGGAGCCTCATTAAAATGAATCTAGTGTTAGGACTTGAAATATGAAATTCTACACGCTCTATTTTTCCCCCCTTTCTAAATTAGGAAGTGTTTTTCGCTGATTATTACAAAACTAGAAAATCACCCGTCATGGTATGACGGTACAAAAGGCTTCTCTATGAGAAAAATTTCCCATAAAATTTGACGTGTTCAAATAGATGTTCAAATGCTTAACTTTAATTGAAAGAAAAAGTAAATTCAACATATCGTACCCCGGCAAATAAAATGACGCAACTCAAAAAAATAAAATAAAAATAAAATAAAAAATAAATAAATAAATAAATTTAAAAAAAAAAGAAAAAAACAGCAATGGAGAAAATCAAGGTTTTACGCAATAGTAGTTTTAAGCGATAGAACTGTTACAATACGCGCAAAAAAATTAATAATGGGATGTTTTCTGCTTAGATTTTGCTGTCTTAATTAATAATGCATACTTTAAGTTTGAAAAATTTTCTTCCAAATTATGTAATTTTAATAGTATGTCATTATTGATTATCCACCTCTCAGCAGTTATGTAAGCTAATTTTATGCGAGTTTTGGGGTAAGACAGCATTAAATTTGGATTTTAAATCAGCATCTAGAACGTTTTTTCCGTATTTTGAGTTGTGTCACTTTCCTTGCCAGGGTGCGATATGCTTCACGACAGGATGTAACTTTTAAACTTGCACATTGTTAAAATAGATCTTTATTTGGTTACATTTTGATAATGGAGACTTTGCACACTGATAGTAAATAAAAATAGTATAACGTTATATGCTGTAAATAAAATCTTTATATTATGTGTACGGTGTTTTAACTACCGTTATTTTTTCATGTGGATGTACCTCGTATTATCTAACCTAAAAAATCACTAGCCATAATATGAAGGTCCGAATTAGTAGCGTACATAGACTTCGGTGCGCCCCCCCCCTCCCGTCATGAGATTTCTTTTTTTAATATTAACATAGTGTTATTTTTCGAGAGGGTGCGTCCTCATATCTCTTGCATAGGTGTGCTATGTACGCCTCTGGTACGATTTTTTCCCCTTATTCATATAAAGCCGCATGGCTGTAGTAATGCGTTACATTTCAGTTAAATTGATTTTAATTGATCGTAACCAAGCTAGAGCCAGATGCCCGCATTGAAGCTGAGATTACGTTCATACTGATAGCAAAAATTAGTTTAGCGCACCAGCAAGAGCCCGCAAGTATTGTGCTCTCGTCTCGTAAAGTGAAGGTGCGAGTAGTGTCAAATGAAGTGCCTTTACCTTCCCCTTACGAGACGAGCCACACCAAGCTAGCGGAAATATTATAATTTAATAAAAAATACAGATTGAAAAGCCTGTGTTTTTAAAGTAGATTCATTTTAAAATTGAGTTCAAATGGAAACGAAAAATAAAATAATTATTTCTAGTTTCAATACAACCCAGGATATGACCTTGACCACGAGGTTCTGCTCTAAATTGTTAATAAAGATTTTGTTTGAGTGGAAATCGTTAAAACCACCTTTCATTATTTCCTTCGAATGCTAAAATTGCCTTTCATGGACCCCCCCCCCCCCAAAAAAAAAAACCGTAACGTCAGAATTGCCCCCGAGTTTGTGATACAGTTTTAAAAGCGTCTCACAATTTTATATATTCTTAAAAAATATTTGATTTTTTTCCTTGCAGATTATTGAAGATAAAAAAAAATAGCCAAACGGAGTTGAAGCAACTGGAAAAAGGAAACTGAAAAAGACATCAGGAAGCCGTTTTGATCACACAATCATGATGTTCTTTCTGCAATGTCTGTTTGCATGAAGTGTGTTAATAAAAGACATATTATCACCTTTTATTCTCCCTTCTGATTATAAATTAGATTATGAATGTAGATATATAACAATTCTTGTGACTGTGTCACACGAAACTAATTTCAGGACTGTTTCGAAGTAAAACACTACGGACTAGCCTTTCTCGAGGCTTTCAAATGGTAGCTGAGTAGGAGAAAACCAGGAAAATTCTGATCAGGTAGTATTAGCAAAGCTCGACTAACTAAAAGTGAAGATATAGGCCCACAAGAATTTCGAGGCCCCTTGAAGACTTTATAGCAAAATTCAGTGGTTGATTTACAGGTTTGGGGCCCGTCGAAATGCATTTTCGAGGGCCTTTTTGTCTATCACAGAACGATGTAAATCATTTATCAAGTGCATTTATGAATCCCCCTTGGGATCCCTCATAATTGTGACATGGTAAATTCGCTACTGGCAGAGTAAACAACAATTCTCCTTCTAGGAAGTTTTTTTCTTTTAAATAAACAAGCCATTTTTTTTGCTGTTATTTTAAAAATACATATATTTTTCTCATAGTTGTAATGCTATGCATAATTCTTTATCTAATTTGGGGCCACTTAGGAAGATGGGACCAAGCCTGGGCGGTAATCGGGTCCTGGCATTTGGAAGGGTGATAGGCATCACGGTACAACAACTTCTCGTTTTTTAAAGCTAAGACTGACATCGGAATAGAACCCAGAACCTTCAGCGCGAAACCAGATTATTTTCTTTGTGTGTTGTCCAAGCGTCATTACTAATTGGATAAAACAAAAACAATTTATCACTTTTGAAAATTTTTGAGAAAATTGAAAAGATTGCTCGCAAAATTTATTGCCTTTTCAGAATATTTTAGGAAACTCTGATTTTTTGATATGATTCAACCTTACCATATTTCTCTTTAGTAGTTATATTCCATAAAATCTGCTTCAACTTTTCCCCAAAACAGTTAACGCACCAAATAGATATAATATTGGATTTTTTGAAACTATGCTTCTTTGACGTTGTAAGCTGGGGGGGGGGGGGGGTTCCACCTGCAGGGGATTGATCAAGGTTTTTATTTTAAGATACCACTTTTGTGTGTGTGTGTGCGCGTGAACGTTCTTAATTTTTCTGACAATAAAGAATTTTTGGGCAATCTCCTTTTTCTTTTTTTTATGAAAAAAAAACATTGTTATATCATAAACAGAAGTTTTAGCAAACACAGTTCTGTTAAGTTATCTTTGAACTAAAAAATTTCGGCAAGAATAACTTGGAAGCAGTATTTTCGTTTATTTTATTTATTTACTAGGAGCACCCGCACGGCTCTGCTTGTGCTATAAAACTAAATAAAAAAAACCTCTTAGAGCATGTGTAAATTTCTCTTTCCACTCCGAAATAAAAAGAAAGATCCTGTTTCGTTAGTTAAAATGTGCATACATAATTTTGTCTGAGTTCCAAACATAGTCCATAAAGTAATTTTAAGAAAAATCCTGATATAAAGATTACACCTGTCCGTCAAAATTCTCTCGAAAGAATTTTTTTTTTCATTAATTTATTGGAACGATTTTGTAAACTATATCACTCATTACGCCTCATTCATTATGCGTTGGGGGCCTTCGTGGCTTTGTGGTAGAAACTTCGCTTCCATTGCCGGTAAACGTGGGTCCGATAACCTCGGATGCTCTGAGTTGTGTATTTCCTTTCTTTACGCTGAAAATCTTTCTCATGTTGTCTATGTGTGAATAAATAAAAAAGTCGAAAATCTCGAGGCAATGGCCCTCAATTCTTCCATGGTTATTAACCATGGACACGTAAACAACAACAGTAGTGTCATATAAGTTAGAGGCAACAAATTTTAACTTAATTAAAAATATCGTCTTTTTTATAGCAATGAATGGGCTTTAAAAGCCACTCCACCGCAGTTATTCCGTCAAAACGCATAAACTTGAATTTTGTCAACCTAGTGCATGAAAAATTATTTAAATTATGTTTCTTATTGTTACTTCTCTATCACGAAAGTATACACAATGTCACAAAAATGTCCAAAAAGTTTAAAAACTTGGTTCAGAAAAGTGTCATTTCATCACGGAGCAGAAAAGGGGGAGGAAAAAGAAATAGAATTTTTTTTTCTCTGTCTCGTTTTTCATATTTTAACAATGAAGTGCAGAGGAAAAAAAGTCAGCTGAAATGAAAATAATTTCACTGTAATCGCTTAAATCTTTATTTAAAAAAAAAAAAAAAAAAAAAAACCGTCTTTCCGTTACACATGAAATTGCTCTGAACTAAAAGGCATTATTTTCTCTATTGTAATTAAAATAGCAGGGCTGTGGACATTACCGTACGCTATGGATCGCTGTAAAATAAAATCCCAACAAAACATAAATGTGAAAACGAGCCAAGTTCGATCAAAATGAGGCCCTGGGTAGACGGTATCACCGATAAAATAATTCAGATCTAAACGGATACCAAGTTCCATAGCTGTTCCTCAGAAGTTGGATTGTCCCATGTTTTCCAATTCATTCAGAAAACAATTTTTTAAGCAATCACGATTGCTTATTGTTCTCATTTCACAGTCCTTGATGTTCCGGTTCCTTTTTCAGCTTGGACCAGGCCTGCAGCACCACCGTCCACCGGCGGCGACGTGGTTGGTCCTGAGCACTGTCCCCCGGAATCCACTTTTGCTGGGCGGTGGCGTCCATGTCCTCCTACACACGCATACGCATACACAGTCGCCTACGCGCGCACGCCTTTACACACATACACACGCCTACGTGCACACACGTAAGCCTACACACACACGCACACAACTATATACACGTAACCACCCAGGAGGAGGGACATGCTTGGGCTGGGGAGCCATTTCTAGAAACAATAACTCTAACCAGTCGAGTCTTGTCGCAACTCGTGATTGCGAAAAACATAATTTGAATTCAAAGTTTCGGAATTCAAATTAGAGTTTTTTTTTTTTTTTTTTTCTTTGATTCCGGATTTTAAACTTGCGGCAAGTTTTGGTTGTCAAAAAACAATTTCCAAAACATGTGCCCACTCCAATTATACAGTAACTTGGAAAGTTTAAATCCGGGATCAAAGAAAGTAAGAAATTGTTTTCAAAATGAATTGAAGAACACGGGACAATCCAATTTCCATGAGGAACTGCTATGGAACTTGTTATCCGTTGAGATATGAATCTTGTCGGTGACACCGTCTACCCAAAACGTCATTTCGATCGAACTTGGCTACTTTTCACATTGATATTTTGTTTGGATATCATTAAGTTTTGAAAGCAAAATCATAGTAATGTTCTTCTTTACAATTAAATGTAAAAGCGCGTACAAATACAACTTCCATCCCCTCCTGCTTTTTCGATTCACTGGTTTCTTTTCATTAGTAATTTCGAAAATATTTCGATAACTGAGGGTTTGGCGCTATCGTCAATTATGGGCTATAATCGTTCGCTTCTGTCACTATCAGCAAGGCCATGGCCGAAATACATTAGCTCTTGGTCTTTGGCGTCCACAAATTTGGCGATAATTGGGAAAATTGTTAAGTCTCCTAATTTTCAAACTCTTCCCACAATTTCTACATTGCCCGGGGGAATTATCATAACGTAGATCGTAAAATATGCAGAATTGGCAAAAACATTTCCACACTGCTTAATAATTCCGTGGCACCAAGTTCATGGACCTTTAAGAAATTAAAATGAAGCGAAGCTAAAAGACGTAACCATGGCAACGCAAAACAAAACGTCAGCAATTTTAATGGAGATTAGACTTATTCGAAATTTATTTTTAACGGCTTGTAACTTTTTTTCCTTTGGAGATAGAAGGTTATTTTTCGACCATAAGTCGAGATATTTCTGGAGTAAAAAATGTCGCGTTTTCCAACGGTGTCAAAAAGAAAACTGTGGGACAATTCCTTCACTTTTTATTGATAGATTTAATGAAGAAAGTATTGCCAAAATTTCAGCTAAGCCTAAAAAGTTCGAGCTAAAAACGCAAATTACTCCCGTCGTAATGAAGTTAGAGCATTGAAATAAATTGTTTAGAACGCAGAAAATTCTAACCTTTTCAACGATATAAAATATTAATATGTGCAAGTAATTTTTCACCCCTTTATTAGCCAATAATAGGCAATTTACGTTAAATTTGGGCCTAAATTGGAATAAAAAAAGAACTATTTATCGGGTTTTTTCGAACTATAGCCTATGTTACTCAGTAAGAAAGCACCTTTCGTATAGTGAAAGAATTTTTCAAATAGGTGCAGGGGTTCCGGAGATTACCTCGAACATATAAACACACAAAAATCCGCCCTCTCTCTTTATAATATTAGCAAAGATTTTTAAATACCTATGTTCTGTTTTCAGGCGAGTTGCTTGAGCATACAAATTAGGAAAAGCTGTTTTTATGAATGAAATTTTATGAAAGGAACATGCTTAAAAACATAGGATCTAACAAATTTTTAAATAATTTGTTTAAGTTTAATATTTTTAAAAAATTACTTAAATCGGTGATCGTTCATTGTTTACATTTCTTGCCGATAACATTACAAATGATGAAATACCATTCTGTGTTGCCATTCTCAGAGCAAAATATTTAATTCGCATCTTTACTCAAGTGTATTGGCAACGATATGGTTGATATGAAGCGTAGAGCACAATTTTAATTCGCTTCTTGATTATCATAACGTGGAAACGCGGTACAAAGATGCGCCAAAAAGCATCATTTGTGACGTCATCTAGACTACGCCTTGTTTGAAAAATCTTACATTTTAAAAAATTAATTAAAACATAACTGTTGGGAAAATGAAAAAATTTTCTGCGTCCATGTTTTTTTTTTGCTTATTCTATCAATTTCAGTGACTAAAAGTACTACTTTTGACTGAAGGAAACAACCTCATTCTGGAGGAAGATATATTTTCAAATATTTTTGACAAAAAAAAAGTAAAATAAAATAAACTTTCCAGCGATTGCCACTATTAATTTCTTTCAAAAAAACAATGGAGACACTTTCCAATTAAAGTGCTCAACACAAACGATGTAGTACATTCATAATAGCTTTAAGAAAACAGTCAACTGCAAAGTAAATGAATGTTGCGAGTTTCACTGCTAAACACAAGGTAATCGAAAAAGCAGGGTTGCCCGGAGTCGGAAGGAAAATGCCCGACTCCGACTCCAACTTCAGAATTTTTTTTTTAATTTAAATATTTTTTTCAATTCCCTCTCCCCCTTCAGGGGAAGGGGGAAAACCTCTAAACTCTAAACAGAGGTTGAAATAATTCCTTTTTATGAAAATCTTGTGTTTTATTGTAAACCCAAGACACATACAACGTTAGAAATTCAATTTAAAAATCAAATTTTCCAGTAGTAAAGAGTTTTAAAAGTGGGGTGACTTAAAAATCCCCCCCCCTTTAAAAAAAAAATTGAAAAGGATTACTTGTAATTTGCCCCTCTTTAATGTTTAACAAATAGATATTGATCAAATCGTGCACTTTGAATTTTTGAAAGCTGTAACTTGAGAGAAAAAAAGGTTTTTTTCTAACTCTAAGTTCTTGAGAGGGGTGGTTTGCCCCGGGTGACACCCATCTGGTAGGTGACACCCAAAGTTAATTTCAGAGCTCATAAAAAATATAAATACTTTAATTCTGAAAATTTTCCCGAATATATTTTAAGTTATATTTCATCAATAAAACTTCAACGAAAATAGGCCACATATACGTAAGGAGCAAATTTTACACAAAATGCGGCGGTATACAAATTTGTACGGATAGCTTTTACTATACCTTTTTTCCTTCTTCGCTAAATTTTTAATTTAAATTTTATTGGCTGCTTTAGAAATAACCTTAATATAAAGATTTTAAGATTAACTGCAATTATTGAGTGTTGTAACCAAGAAATCATTTACACTTATTTTGTTCCATACTTTTTAGTGAGAACCAAGCTTAGCTTATAGAAATAGTCTTAATAAAGAAAAAAAAAACATTAGATTATTTCATCGGATCATTTAGATTCGTGCTTTCGCGCCAGAACTTATTTGAATTTGCCGATCACTCTCAAAAGTTTCCACCCGAGCTACAAGCCTCGACTAACTGAATTATTACATTCCGTTTACTATTTTATAACTGAGATCGAACAAAACACTACATTTCTATTTTTATTTGAAAGTCATTTCTTGAAAATGTTAGGCAACAAAACCGTTTGCTGACAGTTGCTATTAGTTAAGTTAAAAAGCAAGCAAACTAGGGGAAGGCTACAGAAAGTTCGGTATGCAGTCAAGCTAGCTGATTGCCATAGTGGCAGTTATTTTCTCTTTAGCAGGGCGATTTTCGAAAAAATGTCCCGTGAGTAACGCTAATTTTTTATTCAAGGAACTATTAATTAAATATCGGATTAACTGTTATGCTTTGATAGCATATTAAGGCATGTATTATTCCCCAAAAGCATTATTCTTTAAGGCTTTGGTTAGCTGGGAAAATTAAAATACTTAGTGTTACGAACGGGACATTTTTTCGAGAATCGCCCAGCAGCTTTTTATTCATGTAATCGAACCAATTGGTAGTCATTTTTTAAAAAATGCAAGGAGAGTCAGTGAAAATAAAAGAAAATTAGTTTGAATTCTGAAATTTTGAATTCAAATTAAGTTTTTCGCAATCTCGAACTGCGACAGAACCGTACTCATTGGAATTATTGTTTCGAGAAACGGCTCCTGTCTCCCCAAGCTTGTCCCTCCTCCTGGGCGGTTACGTGTGCATAGTTGTGTGTGTAGGTTTGTGTGTATGCCTAGACCAGGGTGTATGCACGTAGGCATGTGTAAGTGTATGTGTGTGAAGTCTTGTGTGTGTGTGTGAGCGTGCGTGTGTGTAGGACATGGACGCTCGAGACTGGAGGAGCCGCGCCTGCAGAACGGCAGGCGGTGGTGCTGCAGAGGCCCCTGGTTCAAGCTGAAAAAGGAACCGGACGCCAAAGACGGTCAAGTGAGGACAATAAGCAATCGTGATTGCTCAAAAAAAAAGAAAAGAAAAAGAAGCCCGGAGTCGGATTTGACATATTTTCTATCGACTCTGACTCCGACTCCTTTACCCCAAAATAAGTCCGACTCCGACCACTCGACTCCGACTCCACAGCCCTGCGAAAAAGGATCTGTTGCCAACTGTTTCGTCATCAAGCTCCAGGCATACTAATTCTGTAGAAGTTGTTTCTTTGCTAGTATTGTGTCAATGCAGGGAAAACACCTATACACAGGACTAGTGGTCAGAAAACTTTTTTTTTAATTTTTTTTATTTTGAACTACAAACCAATTTTGAAATTTCCTGCTAATACTTTGCTACTCTTTAAAAAATAAAGAAATAAAAAGCATACACATACTCAACGTTTGCAAATAGAACGAAAACAATCGAAAAATGGTTTAGATTAATAAATTGGCTCATTTGAACATGGAATATTACGAAGAATTATCAATACTTTCTTTTTTTGAGCCAATATTGTCATTCCAAAACCATATTTTACGATTTTTACGCATATTCGCTGCAAAAAAGGATTAAAAAAAATTGAAAGAATTCACTTTCAATTTTTTATCCTTTTTTGCCAGCGAATATTTAATTCAAGAAGTGCAACTCGGCTACTTGAAAATGTAAATTAGTAGAAGCAGTCATAAGGTTATTCAAATTTTATATAGACGTACATGTTTAATTTTACATAGATATACACAAAATTGATTAGATGATGAAAAACGTCTTTTGAACAGAAGAGAAAAACTTTAATTTTTCATTATAGGAATTAATTTTATAGGAACTTATATATATTCTTCAGGTTCTAATTAATTAAATTCGAGCTTCAAGCACGGGGGTCTGAACCTGGACAGCATTTCCTTTCTTACGCCACTGATAAAAAAAAAAAGTTTTAACCAATCCTACCAAATAATCTAAAATTTTAGCTGACTTTTTTATGTTAATGTATCAACAACACTCAAACACAAAAAAGCAAAAATAAAGGAATATGAAAAATATTTGAAATGTAGTAGTATGATTCATTGTTAATAATTAACCTATCCGAGACATAGAACTTATCTAAGAATGCTTAATTTACTTCAATATGCAATTTTAAATTATGTGCGGATGACATTGATACCAAAAGCTTTTTGCCATACAAAACTTGCATGAAACGGAAAAATTTCCGTTTTCATACTTTTCTACAACACTGAAATACTTGTTGTTAGTCGGTCAGCGCAATTCAATATCATACGCTTCTGTAACATTATAGTAGCTTTAATATTTGGCGAATACTGGCGCAATAATCCCATTGAAATGTAAAAACATTCATCCAGGGGGACATTCTCCGCTACCAGACAACACAAAGGTGCAACTAAATTGGCAGTTATCGCTTATTCTTTTCTTTGTAAGCTACGCTCTATTCATTGCGAATATGAAAATAGCGATGCCAAACAAACTAATGGGCGTGAAACAAAAAACGTATGGCGTCAAAATGATGTGTCTGAGGTCAGTGAGGTTTACGAGTTTTTTTTTTTTTTTTTCTAACTAGCAGTACCCAATAGTGATTTTTTAAGCAATGTAAGTTGAAATTTCACTTTCATCGGACTAAAAATTAATATCTTAAAAGATTTGTGGATATCAAAGAAGTTTTTCTTTATTAAATTAAAAATTGTTAGAGTAGTTCGGTTATAAGTAAATGTAACGATTTGTATAATTACATTCAATTAACTGTAAATTAAACACCAAACCTTAACTCTAACAACTAACTGTGCTAACTCTAAACAAAAATAAAAGTAAATATTTCTTCTGTATTAATAAGCTCAAATTAAAAATGCTTTTTATCTGAGAAGAAATGATAATATTTTAGACCAGAATCAGTAATAATAAACCGATATCATAACAATTAAAGAATTTTTAATTTTAGTTATAATTTATCTATTATTCATAAAAAAATGTAGAAGACAAAAAAAGAAAAAAAAAACCCTCGACTGCGATAAAAAAAACAAAAAAATAAGCCCAGTATTTGAGAATGTCATTAAGTACTACTGAATAACTATATCATTGAAACTAGTGATTGCAAAACCGGCATACCGGAATGCTGAATACCGGTATTTGGAGCTATTTTGCAATTTCATAATACCAATATTTGCTGGGGTAGAATACCGGTATTTTCAATATTTGCTAAAAATAATAAGTAGTTTGTAATTAAAGAGTTTTCAGTTTAACTAATTGTGTTATCTACTGTTATTTTAAATATCAATTTCTTTTCGGTGAGGCACAGTACCAAAATCAATCTATTTGAAGCAAAAATAACTTCAAAAACACAAATTCATAGAACATGAATAAAAGTAGCAGAAAAATTACATAGTGATATTTCATCACTAGATGGTGTGATGAATCGTACTTTCGTGAGTTTATGTGAACCCACTCTTTTTTTAATCTCCATTTTTTAGACTCATGTAAAAATTAGTTTTAAATGTATAAATGTATTGGAATTTATGTGTTGCGCTATGAGAAGTTTATTTCAACCATCAATTGCAGCTATTCTTTATGGTATTAAAAATATATATATTTGTGTCAACTGTACTGAATTTTGAGAAAAACTTTTCATGCTAGTGTAGACAAACAATAATTTATTTTCAGCTCTATTAGCGATCTGTTCTGTCTCGCTATTCAGTTTTACACTAAGCGAGATAGTATTTATAGAGCCTAAAACATTTGCAGCAAATAAAAAAGGCATAATCAGTTAGAACATATTTTCAGATATCTACATAATTGTTAAGAAATACGGTAAAAAAAAGAAAACGAAAAAAAAAAAAAAAAAAATAGAAATTCACAAGACAGAATTCATTGTAAATTTCAAACCAAAGGGTTAATAAAAAGCAAACACAAACCTGTTTTGACCAAAAGGAAATCGTCGAAGATGATGTTACTGCGTCGCAGAACAAATGCCTGAGTTACAGAACAATTATATTTAAATGTGAGAGGGAAATCTTAAAAATGAATTTTCTGTGAAATTTTTGCAGGAAATCTGCCGATTTTCTACAAATATCTTCCAACTCACGATAGAATTCTGTACAAATTCTGCAAATTTCTCAAAATTTGAAAAAAATCTAAAATTCTCGGAAATTACAATAATTTGGCGGAAAGCCAGCGAAAAAAGTTAAATCCGATAAGTCATCAACTTTAGATTTACTTTGAACTTAAAGAAAACTACAGAATTTGTGCAAAATTCTATTTTGAGTTGAAAGATATTTGTAGAAAATCGGCATTTTCCGCAGAAATTTCATACTCTAACTCTGAAAAGATTGTGATTTTTCTAGCGTTTTTGGTTCCCCTTTTCCTTAATTTTCCCAGTCGCTTTGGAAACATGCCAACATTGAAACACGTCCATCGCGAAAAATTGTGTGTCTTGTTTAAGATTTCAATCCTTTCGCATCCTGAAAATATTTCAACTATTTGGAAAGTTTTGAAGTGTTTCATTATACGCTACCCTAACTCGACTCCTTTTATTAATTAATTTATTTATTAACAATATTTTTCTCCTTCATGCCATGTAACAATTAACCAAAAAAAAAAGTTTGACATTTGGGTTCGGATTTTTATAAAATTTTGTATCTTTGCTCTTTCTACGAATTCTAGATTTTTAGAAGGCATATAGAATATTTTTGGAGAATCTCAATCGATTTAGGTTCCACAGAAATGCATAACAACAATTAAGTTTTGTTAAAAAAAAACTTTCTTTATGGAAACAATTTGGATATAAGGGCTCCCGATTTGTGGAAGGGTCACGTTGATTGCTTGTTTATACAATGATTGAAGCTTGAAGTACTTGCAGAACAATTTTGGTCAAATGATTTTAAGTTGCAGAACATTGTCAAGTATTCTGCTTTCTGCTTATCGGTCTCAGCAAATTATTTATTTGGCAATACCATACATTATTTTGTCACTTTAATAGATTTTTAAAGAAAACATTTATACAAGATCAAAAGCATAAAAAAGTGCTATTGCAATATTAAATAATCCACAGTTAAATAATCCCACTAAAGTAAAATAATAAGCTAAGTAATTAAAACCAGATGAGTAAACAACGTCAGAATGTACTTCAATCTGTAAAATAATTAATTTAAGCCATAGAAGTTTTCAAATGTAAAACAACCAGCCAAATAAATATATCAAGACATTTAAACACATAACATGTTTGATTAAAATGTTAAATTTTACACATGGAGGCAACATAAATGATACCTTTCCTCCTTTTGGCACGTTAGTTGACTTTAAGCTAGTATGTTGTTTCAGATAAAACCATTAACACCATACCAATATAATCCAATCAAACTAAAACGTTTCAAACATCATCCAGGTGCATGTAAGCCTTGACACTGTGTTACTTCTCCATTCACAACTTTAAGTATTGACAAAGGGGTTCCTTGTAGCTGCTAAACACTCATCTGTAAGATGTTGTTAGTGTAACACAAGTAGATACTTAATGCAATTTTTGCAACATCTACATTTATTTGCTACATAAATGTTTCAGCAAAAGGTCAAATGTTATACCTCTGATGTACATTCTTTCTACTTAATATTTTAATCAAGGAGATTTAGAATAAAAAGAACAAACTTTGAAAATAGATAAAATAATGCATGTAAATAAGCAAAACTAAATCAAAGATCAGCATTTCAGGAAACTAAATTTATTTATGATAAAATTATTTTATACATACAATAATGTAAGGTCTCGGAACAAACCAATATCTCACATAGACTTTGATAGAAACTAATATTAACAATAAAATGATTAATTTAAATCAGTTGACAGATTAACCAATCTATTTCATTAATTACTTATCAGTAGCATTATGCTTATTGGTGCATAAGTCTTGCAGTCTGACCACCAAAAATATGGGAATTGGCAATCAGCCAAGTTAAAACAATTTCATATGAAGGAATCCAGTAAGGGAAAAGAGAAAATAGCAGTGTTATTTTTTATGAATGGGTTTTATAATGTCACCATTAATTTATTACATCCTCTAAGTTGAAAATGAGGAGAGGGAGGGAGAATTTCTCTGGAAACAAACAAAAAAAAAAAAAAAGAAAAGAAAAAAAAAATAATAATGAAAATAAATAAATAAATAAATGATGAAATGTTTTCATTTTGTTCAAAAATGTAAAAGCAAAAGCGAAAGATCAAAATCATGTAGTAAAAAAAATAAATCAATTAGTATTTGTGGTGAAAATACATATTGCATATAGTTTAGATTAAAAAAATTATTTCCGTGAACAAGTTGCAATTTCTACACAACCACGTCTAAATAAAAAAGTCTAAAGAGGCAAAAGCATACATCTGTAACGAACAAACTACCACCCCCTGTAAACTAATAGATGTGCCCATTTCTGCCTGTAAACCAGTTGTTTTTTTTTTTCCATATTATAGGTGGTCAGACTGTAACTTGTTAGTGTGTAAAAAAAGCTATTTCAAACAATTGATTTTCATTAGTTGGCAAGATTCTTCAAATTCATTTTTTGGGGGGTTTCAAATGCATGGCCTCTAGTATTTATTACTGCATTTGGTCAAAAATACACAGAAACTACCTATTTGGTGATACCATGTATTATTTAGTCTTTTTAATGAACTTTTGAACAAAGCAACCCATTAAACAAGATTAGATAAAATTATCTGACAAAGAAATAAATTTGAACATGAAATCATAAAATATTTACCAAATGTATAAAGCAAGTAGCATTTAAAATTCCATTAAAATATTAAAAAATCCACCAAATAAATATACCAAGTCATCCAAAAGCATTGAAAGTTTCATTAAAATGAAAAGCATTAAAAGCAAAAATGGCTGATACGCAAATGTTTTCGTCAATGTATAAAATAAAAAAATTGCCAAGTAGCATTGTACCACTATTCTACATTCTTACCGCATCAAACCATTGTTGTGGTTTGAGAAAAGATAAAACAAATTACTTAAAAAAAAAAAAACCTAAAAAATCCAAATTCTAAATGTATCTTTTTTAAGTTATACGATTGGTCACGGTGAATGACCTTGAAATTTAAATCTATCATCATAATCTTATACATATAAAATCTGAGTATCTATCTATCTATGTCCAAGCTTCTTCTCCCGAACGACAGTGAACTGACCATCGAACCAGGTATCGATGGATTCGTCATCTTCCCGTCTTCATGTTTGGCTATTTAACATAATCCTCCGATAATAATTAGCGGAGATATCAATTAAAAATTATTAATTATGACTCTTAGATTTCAAAATAAAATCCATATTTTTCGAAGGCTTTCCTCCATTCAAATTATTATTCAGTGCTTCAACTCAACTTTCCGGATGAACGCTTTTATTAAAATTTACAGCGTGAAGAAAATCATTGAAAAGAAACATCTGTTGCAATTTTTTTTCTCGAATATAAAGAAATAAAATTAGGCTTTTGTTTTAAGGCTTTTCCTGTAATCAGGGTGTTTAAGTTGTTTACTTTTCGATTATTTTGCCGTAATCTGCAGCAAAATTTTGCTGTTTTTTTTTTTTTTTTTTGTTCAAGCCTGATTGTTAAATACGTGTCACATGACATAACTTTCATTTTCGAGGAGGACCGTGCACGTCGTAAAGTAAATGAGTGATTTACATGCAGTTTATTTTTAGTTACCTAACCTTAGTTAAACCTTGCTTTACGCGCATTTATTTATTCCTTAACGCGTTAGAAACTAGTGTCAGTGTACTATAAAAGCATCAACTGGACTGCTCTTACATTTTTTAGGTAGCCCGTGCAATGCCGGGCATGCAGCTAGTGTTAATATATAAAAATCAATGTCCTGAGATAACATATGTATATATATATATATATATATATATATATATATATATATATATATATATATATATATATATATATATATATATATATATATATATATATATATATACATATATATATCAACGCACAGCCGAAACCGCTGAAGCTTCAGACTTGAAATTTGGCAGGCATGTCCGCATAGTTACGAAAGTAACCACTAAGAAAGGATTTTTCGAAATCTCAATTAGTTAGGGAGAAATTAATTAAAACCTCTTATTTTCTGCGAAATTAAAACCTGTCATTGAATTCAAATCCCTTATTTTCGAAGGCTTTCCTCCATTCAAATCATTATTCAGTACTTCATCTCAACTTTTGGTCGATAGCGAACTATAAATTTGATATTGTTTTTGTTTCTCACGTGGTTCTTTGAGGCTTTTCTCAAGTCAAATCATAATGTTTCTGTCTATTGCTTTCATTTTTTCAAAACTAGAAACGAAGTTTTTAAGAACATCATCACAGGCGGACTATCCTTTTGAATTTAGAAGAGTGCAGTTTCCTGTTAAAGTTTGCTTTGCAATAACCATTAATAAGTCACAAGGACAGACATTAAAAGTAGTAGGGACCGATTTAAGAGAAGACTTTTTTCCACACGGCCAATATTATGTAGCTTGCTCCAAAGTCAGTTCATCAAGCAGCTTAATAATTTTAGCACCAGAAAAAAAAAACTAAAAATGTTGTATACAAAGAAGTTCTTGCTTAAACATAGGTATATCAATAAAATGTGGATGGCCTGTATTTGCAAAGATAATCAATACTTTAAAAGGATCGTTAATAACAGTTAAAGATCGGTTAAGGACAAAGGCTATGTAAGGAGTCCAGGAGCCCCGGGATCCTCCCCAAATTAGAAAAAGTTATAGGTAATAAGTAATTATTATAGGGCAGTTCTCAAAAGGTGGGAACAAAAAAGTTAACTTTGAGCAATTTCAAAAATTTTCAAATTTGACATCAATTTTGCATTTATTCTATAGTATGCATACCTAGAACACAATATATGAACATAAAAAGACAGCAGGTATTTATAAAAATTGTTAATTAGCAAATTAAATCAGCAGTCTGTAGGTAACAGATTTTGGACATTGTTGTCCAGTAGGTAACGGATTTTGGACTTCATCATAATGTAAGTTTCACCATTTTTGACAATTGTTAATCTGATTTTTAACATTTCCAACGAAAATTTTATTTACTACTTTTTGAATTTTGCAATTTAATAATAAAGAGGATATTAATGAATTACTTGAATGGCTATACATACTGCTCTTTACATATAATAAAGTTTTGGAATGATTTTGAAAAAGTTGATGAAAGGTAAAAAAATGCTTCAAATTAAAAATAATACAAATATAAAAAGTGAAATCATCAGTTTTAATAATAAATATTTTTTCTAATGTCATAAGAATTAAAACGATGTCTAAAAAAAATTATTGAAAAAAGAAATTCGTATTTCTATTTGGAGATCGTTAAATTATGTTTCCAAAAGAAAGAAGAGAAAAAAAAAATCTAAAATAATAAAAACGGGGGAAAAAAAATGCTAGCGCAGGTGATAACGTCGCCAAAACTGGTGCAGCTGACGATAAACTACATTTGTCAAACTGGAATTCCCCTCTGGTAACCTTTAGCTTATCGTGTACTGTGTTGTCGCCAACGGAGGTTTGCTTGGCGATTTTAGCGCAAAATAGCTTTCGTTGCGATCATAACCAGCCATGTTTCCACTGTAATTTATGTATCGTTCAATGTGTAACGTATTAATTATGCAAAATACCGATGGATTAAAGAAGATAACATTATAATAACCTTTTTTATTGAGGTTAGAAGACAGTGGATCATCTAAAAATTATGAACAAACGAACAAAATTATCGGCGTCAAGATCGTAACACCATTTGGACATCTCGCATGTATGTTTAAGAAAAATTACTTTTCTTCTAAGATACTGCATAAAAGCTTATGAAAACACTTTTAAACAATTAAAAATTAATTCTGAGGATCGATAAATACCTTTAAAACGAAAACATCATATACTTAGATCTCAAAAAATAGCATTGTAAAGATCGTAACTTTTGGACATGCATCAAACTTCAAACTTACTTTTTTCTAAAATCGTTTACAAAGTAAATAATCTGTCTTTACTTTTGTTATTTGTGTAAAATATTAACAAAAAATTATTCAGTGTAAGATTCATGCCTTTAATTTTTTTTTTTTTTTTGAAACGTATGGATATAATTAAAAAAAAAAAATTTTTAATGGTACATTTGCTCAGTTAACGTTTTGGTATGTCCAAAATTGTGCCTTTTAGCAAAGAAAATATTTTTTTAAGGGCATTTGAAGAGCATTTTTTCAAAAATTTATGGCAATTCTTGTCTTTATACAGTATTATAATTTAACTCAAAATTTTTTGAATTAATTAAAATGAAAGTTATTTGGTGTTGAAGCTTCAAAGTTGAGGTCTGTGTTTGTTCCCACCTTTTGAGAACTGCCCTCTAGGGGATTTTCGAAACTAGGTGCACCAAGCACTGTTAACCCCTGCTAATTCCATTACCCGAGCAATGCCGGGTACGGGAATGCTAGTGTAATATATCAATAGAAAGCTCTATTTTTTAGCTTTATAATGGGTTTTGAATTTTCATTCCACAACAATCAGGAGAGAAGTTACAGTCATTTGTAAGAACACCCCTTTCATTTTTTTTGTACAGTTTGAGTTTTTTTTAAAGACCAATATTTTGAACAATTTTCAGAATAGATATCTAAATTTCGGCAGGATTACTTATCTTGTCATATGTGTGCTCTTCATGCCAAATTTTAATGAAATCTGAAATGAAGAAGTTAAGAAGGTGATTGATCTTTTATGGAATTAAGAGCCATTGTCTGTAAGGATCAGGCAGGTTGTGATTGCTGACATTTTTGAATTTCTTTACTTTTGCAAATGTTGTTCCTTATCATGAATGTAATGTTTGTGCAAAATATGAGCTTTGTCTGCCTTACCGTTTTTGGGAAATTAAATTTTTTAATTTACGGGCGTGACACATTTTTGCGTGTTTTTCAAATTTGCAGATTTTAAAGTTCTTGTTGCTTTAAGTGCCCCTATAATGACATGGATTTTTAAATTCTATACTATTATATGGTCTTCTTAGATACTATTACAGCTGTCAAATCAGTGCCACTACGAGGGCGACGGCCACGAACTCCGTTTAAAAATGACCGAAAATGAATTTTTTTTTCTATATTCAAGGCCAATTTTCTCAAAGCGCCTTCATGATGACACCAGCACTTTTAGATCATTTTCTAGCCACACTTACATACATCAAAAATATGTATCAAAATCGGTGTCACTATAAGGGCGCCAGAAGATATTGGAACTCTCATTCGATAAATTTCACAAAAACACAAATATTTAAAATCTAACTACAACTGTCGCCCTCATAGCAGAGATGTGATACTACATTAGGTTGATAACCAACATGTTTGTCTAACATTTGCATAAAAAAAATCGGTGTCACTCCTATTATTTTTGGAAATATAATCGTTCCAAGTTAGTACGTTATGGCGTTTTTTTATATCTATTTATTAAATCTTTTCACCCCCAGATAGTTTTTTTGAACATATTTATTTTTAATTTAATACAAAAATGTATATCTTTTAACATAAACAGCTTTGGGCAGTAAGAGCGTCTTTTTCTTGAATAGAAAATGCCCGTTTTGATATAGGTATCAGGCCCGTGTCCAGATTTTCATAAAGGGAGGGGTTTTAATATTACCAGGGGTGGGGGGGGGGGTTCAATCCCTCACAACCTTTAGTTTTACTACAAATTGTCGATCCCAGTATTGCGTTTATGCACCTGTAAGTACTGCTGTACCCCCCCCTTCCCCTAGAAGAATAATTCTGGCTGATCAAGTGACCTAACTATTCCTTCATTTTACAGGTTCACTTTTATCAAAACTTGCTTGTTTCTTTTTAATTAAATCTGTTAACTATACGGTTTATTGCAACAAGTATTAAAAACTCTCCACGAATTCTTTTTATGTAAGAGAATGCATATCAGATTTTATATTCTGAAATAATTCTTAGAACAAGCGTATTGTAGATGCAAATTACATTACTAAACACAATCACTAATACCTCTTCATAGCTGCAACATAAGCCAAATTCATCAGTACCTCCTTCAATAAGCAATATTAATGCTTTCTATTGGTAGATAATTCAACGGTTCTACCACCGCAGTTTTTCCAAAATATTATTTCAGTTGACAAAGTTTTAACAGTTGTAAATTACATAGCATTTGAATGTTATGCAAAATTTTTTAAGTTTTAAGAGAAAGAAATGCAAGCGTTTAGGTTCAACTGAGTTGAATTAAAGGGGAAAAAATACAGAATTACTGTGTTAAAGTTACAGAAAAACTTCAAAGAGAAAGGGGGGGGGGGCGTTAAACGCAGGCTTTCACATTAAAGTTAATTTAAGTCGATCGTTTTCTTCATTTGACATACTTTTTTTTTCAATGGGAGGGGTTTAACCCCTAAAATCCTCCCCTTGGACACGACTCTGGGTACAGGCAGATGTATTGTGCATAATATGTCTAGATTATCATACCAATACTCATCTTGTTTTTTCGGCCAAACAAATCTATTTATTCCAATTGTTCTTGACATACATTTGACCTCAACTTGCAAATGGATTTTAAACGAAAAATGTGTAGAGAGAAGCTCTTACAAACATCTTATATAAATGCTTCAAATTTTCAACTAATAAATACCCCTGCATTGCCAAAAATTCAATTTAATGAAATTAGATGGTCCCTATCTTTACGAGCTCAGTTCAAGTTCACTTCAAAGCAGAAGGAGTATTTATAAGAACAATTTACGATTGGTGAAAATACTGGGAAAAAACAACATCCCTGTCAAGTTGCACAGTAGATGAGAAATGCAGTTCGTAACGGGGAAAAAACTGTTCGTTGCTTCAGAGTATTGTACTATGAAACAAATCCTATCCTTTTTTTTCGATGGAAGAAACAAAAAAACGAATGCATTCTCAATGCATCAAATGAGAATATTGAAGAAAGCGAACATTCAGAATCTGAAACTGAATTTGAGGATAACGTAGACCAAAACGAAGAAAACATTAAGAATCAAGTCAAACCAATTTCAGAAAGACGGTCATCTCTTATTGAAAACTGCTAATTTTGTAGCACTAAAGCATGGGAAAACATGGTATCTCAGAAAATGAGTAGAAGTTGACCATTTGCAAGTTTTTGTCAAATGCATGTCAAGAACAATTGAAGTAAATAAATTTGTTTGGCCGGAAAAAACAAGACGAGTATTGGTATAATAGTCTAGACATGTTATGCACAATAGATTCACCTGGTACCTATATCAAAAGGGGCATTTTCTATTCAAGAAAAAGACTGTCTTGCTGCCCAAAGCTGTTTATGTTATAAGGTACACTTCTTTGTATTAAATTAAAAATAAATATGTACAAAAAAAAATCTGGGTATGAAAATATTAAATAAATAAATATAAAAAAAAACGCCATAACGTACTAACTTGGAACGATTATATTTCCAAAAATAATAGGAGTGACACCGATTTTTTTTTGTGCAAATATTAGACAAACATGTTGGTTATCAACCTAATGTAGTATCAGATATCTGCTATGAGGGCGACAGTTGTAATTAGATTCTAAATATTTGTGTTTTTGTGAAATTTATCGAATAAAAGTTCCAATATCTGCTGGCGCCCTTATAGTGAGACCGATTTTGATACATATTTTTGATGTATGTAAGTGCGGCTAGAAAATGATCTAAAAATGTTGGTGTCATCATGAAGGCGCTTTGAGAAAATTGGCCTTGAATATAGAAAAAAATTCATTTTCGGTCATTTTTAAACGGAGTTTGTGGGCGTCGCCCTTGTAGTGTCACCGATTTGACAGCTGTAACAGTATCTAACAAGACCATATAGTAGTATGGAATTAAAAAATCCATGTCATTATAAGGGCGCTTCAAGCAACAAGCACATTAAAATCAGCAAATTTGAAAAACCGGCAAAAATTTGCCACGCCCCCTAAACAAAAAAAATTGTTTTCTCAAAAATGGTGAGTCAGACAAAGCTCAAATTTACATTACATTTATGATAAGGAACAACATATGTGAAAATAAAAAAAATTAAAAATGTCAACAATCACAAATGCTTTAAACTGCCTGATTCTTACAGACAATGGCTCTTAATTGTTCATAGGCAACTAGCCCTATGACAAGGTAAGATTGTGAAGGATGGTTTACCTCTATTAATAGTAATTTCAGAAAAAATGGGAAACAGTTCAAGTTTAGTTTGCTTAGTTTTTTTCGAATTTTCAATCATTACTTGAATTTTTGCAATTAAAATTTAAAATAAATAAATATATTGTGCTCTCTAATATCTCTCTCAACTATCCAATATTTAGGGACAAATTTTGCCCAATTGAAAATGTGTATTGCTGATTTAAAGAAAAAAAAACAACAAGAGTTCAAAATTCTAAAGTATTGTATCGATATGCAATGTTTCATTCCAATCAGCATGTGACACTTGGATAGATGCAAGCCATTAAATATATAAAATTTAGATGCGTCAGAAGGTCTATGAAACTGTTGGATCTGTTTTATCTTCGATGTATTTTTGATTCATCGATTCTTTTGAATGACTGTTAAATCTGTTTTAGCTTCGCAATTTCAGGGAGATGTTCACAAACCCTATGAGCCAAGAGTAACTACTTAAGGAGCGGGGGGGAATAGAAAAAAATTAAATGGAAAAAACTAGGGAAAAAAAGCAATAAAACTCATTGAGTTTTGAACTAAGGTCGAACTAAACATGTATACAAAGTTTTCAATAAAGAGACAAGTAAATACATACAAATCAAAGACAAACTGAATACAAATACATTAAGGAATATACAAAATTATTCACAAAAAGTTGATCTTTTAAAAAAAATTGTAACAATGTAGAATATGTGATTTACCTAATAATTCCTTTAACATAACCTACTAAAAATATATACATAATGAAATAACTGAAAAAAAAATAAAAAAATCAAGCATACAGTCGATTTTCTGTATTTACTGTAAAGGAAAATGTCATGGTACTTAAAATTTTTATGACATTCTAGGGATGAAACACATGTTGCTGCAAAAGAAAAGATGAAATTTACTTAATATTTCAAAATACTTTTTAAAGAAAATCTTAAGCGGCTTATTGTATTTACTTTAAATTGAACAAATCTTTAAGAAGGGAAACTGAAATTAATTTCGAGTTATCTTTGAGCTGCAGATAAAAATTGTTTTTAAAAAAATTATTATTTTCCTAAGTCTTTTTGAAATCACTTGTTAACTTGCAAGAAAGGAAAGTGTAAAAATAATTTTGAGTTATCTTTGAGGTGCAGACAAAAATTGTTTAAAAAAAAAATATTATCTTCCTAAATCTCAGAACAGGGAATGGATTTTAGTTTCCTCCATGATTTTCGGCTAAGAATCTTTAATTTCAATCAGGGTTGATAAAAATCAGGATTTTTTTTTAATTAAAAAAAGGACCTTTTGATTTAAATCAGAATTTTTTGATTTAAATAGATTTTTCTGATTAAAATTGAATATTTTGATTGAAATTGAATTTTTTGATTAAAATAGAACTTTTTGTTTTTAAATATAAAATTGTTAAAATTTAAATAATGTTTGATACTAAAAATTTAAACTGTTCAAGTTAGATGTCTAAATCAGTAATTCTTTTTATGCAAAAATAAAAAAAACATATGACTAAAGTTGGTAGTTTTAAAATTTTAACCACTACTATAAACTGCAGGTGCATATTCGAGTTTGGCAAAAACTTGAAAGAATATAAAGTCCCATTTCCTGTTGTGTCTATTTCCCAGACATATTTTAACAATCAAAAAAGGCAACATCTTCCCTTTTTCTAAAAAGAAAAATAAATTTTAAAATAATATAGAATTATATTAACTGTGAAAAATAACATAGAGCATTAAATTATTTCTCTCAAATAATATTTTTTTTTTCTCTACTTGAAAAACCCTAAAATAAAATGCAGGATTGAAAAAAAAAAAAAAAAAAAATCCATCTGCTACTTTATTCTTAACTCTTTAATGAAATGTATCAAGGACTTAAAACAAAACTTTTATAATTTTTTTGTTTTAAATTCTTCTTTTATTGATACACATATTTTGGTTTACTATTTTGATTTAATGGAAGTTTGAAAGGATTGTATGATAAATGCATTTTTAAATGAATAATTAAATAGCTTAACTCCTAACAGATAAGTATCCAATCTAATTCATTATGCATAATTTCACTAAACAGAGACATCTTGTTTCATATATCCTTTGCATTTTTTTTTCAATTTATTGCTATAATGATTTTTTTTCTTTAGTTTCAATTTTTTTCTTTTAACAACAATATGAATCATTCTTTTTTCCTTTGGTAAGATTGTTTATAATTAATATTTGTTTGCTTGTGGTTTTTCTAACAAAAATACTCTGAACTTCATGCTCATCAAATTTACTTTTCTGAAGTTTAAAAATTTTAATCTTTAAAAATCATGATTTAAATCAATGATTTCTCAAAAAAAAAAAAAAACACCGATTTTTAAATCATGATTTAAATCACAATTTAAATCAGCTTGATTCAAATTGCTCAACACTGATTTCAAATCATGAAATCTGTAGGGTTTTGTAAATCAACTCAATGATTTCACAAGTAAACGGCTCAAAAACTTATTTTTTCATCAAATCAGTAAATCACAATAATCGAGTTATCAAAAGAAAATTATTTTATCGCAGAACTAAGTATAAGTAAGCTGTCTCCTACTATCATCACACAGACACTTTTTTTTCAGAGTGTATTCGCAAATGCCTCTTTAAGACATGACTTTGAGTGAACGCTCTTTGACAATAATCACAAGAAAAGGGCTTGTCCTTAGTATGTGTCCTCAAATGTATTGTCAAAACAGAGCTCTGAGTGAATGTCTTTTGACAATATTTACAGGCATAGGGCTTCTCTTTCGTATGAGTCCTCAAATGTATCTTCAAGTGAGAACTATCAGCAAACGGCTTTTGACAATAATCGCAGATAAATGGTTTTTCCTGAGTGTGCATCCTCTCGTGTCTTGTCAAATTGGACTTGTGAGCGAATGTCTTCTTACAATACTCGCAAGAAAATGCTTTTACGCCAGAATGTGTCCTCAAATGCACATTCAATGTTGAAACCTGAGCAAAGGATTTATTGCAGTAATTACAACAATGGGGTTTTTCTTTAGTGTGGATTCTCACGTGTTTCTGCAAATCTGAGCTCCGAGCAAACGTCTTTTTACAATGAGAGCAAGGGTGTTGTTTAGTTGCAGGAAACACTCCCCTCTGGTCGGCAGGGATAGCTGCTATCTTTTCAGTAAGAATGTCCTCTTTAGCATGCAATCGCAAATGATTTCTCAAGCTCACCGCATACGAGAATTTCATTTCACAATGATCACAAGAATACGGCCGTTCTTGAGTGTGTATTCTAAGATGCGTTTTCATACTTGAAACGTTTGCGTATATCTTTTTACAAAATTCACATGTAAGCACTTTCTGTCTCCTGTGCGATTTCATGTGCTTTTTGTACTCGACCATGTCTGTAAAAGTCATTTCACAGCAATCACAATGTTTTGGGTTTTCTTCAGTATACATCCTGAATTGTACTTTGAAGTTTACTTAGAGAAAATCATTCTTTACTCATGCATGAAAATTCACCTCTTAATTTAGTACCAAACAGCAACAGCTTCATTCAACAGGTCAGCTAAAAAAATATAAAACAGTGAATAGATAACTACCATTAATAATATCAAAAGATACTTTCAAAGTATCATCATAAAAAAATTCCCACTTCAAGACACCATTATTGCATGCAATATACCAGACAGCCTAGTTATCACACCCAAAGATTGCAGTTCCATACTTGCTAGAACTCATCAGTCTGGATTAGTGAATAACTGAGCTGGATGCAGATGTCATCTATTATTACTTTCTCTTATTAAAAATAGAAATTGTTATTAATGATAAGTTTGTTTTGTTGTCAACACACTGGACTCTGCAATGTTGCTAGCTTCATCTGCATTGAGCTGCCTCTTAATATCATTCCATCATAATCAAATTTGGTCCAGTTTATTTTTTAATTCATTAAAATCAGATGGGAGCATAAGACTCAAAAAAAGTTTCACCTAGCAATTTAGTACCAAACAGCTTTATTCAACATGTTGGCTAAAATAATATAAAAAAAATATATAGATAATTATTATCAATAAACAATAACATCCAGGGTCGGACTGGGAATAAAAATCGGTTTGAGCCATTCAGAGAAGACCAGCACCCCAGGAAAATTTTTCAAAATTTTGTTCCTGAAAACTTAAGCAATGATTTATATTCAGGAGCTATTCCATTTCATTTTTTTGTGCGTATAATTTAAAAAACCTAATTGTGTTTGATATTAAAAAAAGGCAGTATAGATACCCTCCCCTCGTTATTAATAATCATTAGTATACATTTTACATAAAAACTTACATACTTTGAATGACATTTAAGTATAAATGATATTAACAATCACTTGTAAAATGTGATAATTTAATCTACTGGAAATATAATATAGCTTAACTGATACATTTCTATTGATTTTAATTGAATTATTTAAGCATTAGATGCTTTACTCATTTTTCTTTGGTTAACTACTTTTACGAATCATATATTTAACATAAAACATAGTCAGTATACACATCCATAAGACATTTTTTTTCTTTTCTGACTAATTAAAGTTGTTACCTTACTAATAATTTTATGAATAGAAAATAAAGAAGGAATAATATATTATTTACATTACATTAATGATACATCAATATGTTACATAAATATATTACATTACTTTTGATTATTAATAATAATACATCTATTTTTATATTGCAAATATCATACTTTGAAAATTAAATATAAAAAATATCACGATATTTTCAAAATAAATATCGGCTATATTTCGACCGATATAAATTGGTGAACCCTGATCAACGGACAAGAAAATTTTTCTGGAAACAACCTTGAAATAGAGAGAGACTTTAAACAAACATATTTTCCAGATGCCCTAGTGCAACATTTCCAGTGCAACCCTTAAAAAGGGACATTTAAGAAACAAATACCTAGATTCTCTATATTATTTACCTTTGTCTGACGGTAAATTAAAAAGAACAGTAAAAGACTAACTGGATAAAAAGAAATAAAATGACATTTGCAATATTTCTATTCATGTGAAAGTTAGCACTCATATTCAAAAAATGAATGTCATAGGGTTCAAAGAAAATAAAAAGCAAAATACACCTATACTACTGTGTGCAGGTATTATACTATAGTAGTATAATTTAGAATATTAGTGTTTGCATGGTTATTAAATGGGGGAATGGGACAAAAATATGGATCTGGGCAAACTATTTTTGTGTCATGGGAGATTGAAAAAAAATAAACAGAAGGGAGTACAGAGGTTTGGATGACAGCACTTTAAACAATTGAATCATGAAACGGTCCAAAATACAAAATTTCACTTTTTTATACTTGGTTTAGCCATTTGGATGGGGTCCTGAAGACAGGCCTGTTTTTTTTAATGCAGATCTAGACCAGGAGCCATGCAGCCGCAAGAGGTATTGCATTACTAGGAAAACTTACACAACTATGTGACAATGAACATACAATATAACTTTGATTTAACAACACCCGATTTCCTCAATTTAATGATACATTTCACTGGTTTGGAATTTAACCGCATTCAATGTAAATGCTCCTGGATTTACTGATATCCTTGATTGAACGATAATTTTTTCCAGTCTCTTGACAATTGTTAAATCAGGGTTATAGGTACTGTATTTCACCTGCTCCAGTAGCCATTAATGAATATGAATGATCTTCAACAGGCACTGAATCCGGGACCCTCCAGTAACATCCATCCTTCAACTTTTCACTCCAGGGTCCCCCAGACCTACTACTATTTGTGGTTTAACCAGTTGAATGGGACCATGAAGACAGCTCTGATTTTTTGATATAGACCAGAAACCGAGCAATCCCTGGCTCAGCAACCACAGAGGTATTCTTTCATTTGGAGGACTTTGTGATCACGAGCACATTTAATGTCCACAAGTCACCATTAATGAAGATGGTGGGTCTTCGACAAGCTGGGATCACCCAACTACTGCAAACCGTTTGAGATACGTAAGATATACAGTATATACAAGCCCACGTATATATGTGCAAAAGTTAGGACCAAACACATCAAAATGTGGAATCGAGGAGGGTCAAAATTAATACTTTAACGGTTCACACCTTTTACCGAGGTGACGAAGAACTTTGTTAAAGCCGATTCAAGGGTCAAAATGGAGATTTTGGTTAAAATTTGTCAGCAGTTTTTCGTGTCACATTTCGCAGTGGGTTGTCAAGTTGACATAAAAACCTCTGTCAAGCCGAGACTGTGAGACTGTCCGCTAATTATTTACTCTTATCTCCCTCTCCGCTTATATGCCTTGAATATGAATTATTTTCACCATAAATAAGTTTTTAAAATTTAATGTAATTAAAAAAATTTCGACTAACATACCGAATAGATTCTAATATCAATAGGAAAATTACTGAAGATTTTGTGTGTTGGACTTTTGTTTATGTTGTTTTTCTTCAACGGCCGGCCTTCTACTTCAGCTCGTTACCGTCCATGGCCCCACTGAATGCGCTGGCGCTTCAGTATTCAGTGGGGCCATGTACCGTCAGACGCCAGATCCTTGCCTGTTTGTTACTGCGTTCGGAAATAATTCACCGGTTACACCGCGTGGTTAATTCGGTGTTGTTATGACGTATCTGGAATTTCTCTAGGAAGCTCTTATATTTACTATCTGATATTTTTTCTTATGAAAGAAATGTTTAAACTGCTTATAAACAAAAATTTGATTTTTTTTCCCGCTGTTGTGAACTTAAAGGCTACATTCGGAAACAGGCACCGGTCACACCGGTGCAACCGCAAGCGTTCGGAAACAGTCGAGTCCCAATACATTTCCAATTAGGAATTCAACCGCTTCGACCGCTTGCAGTGGTACCGGTGCGACCGGTGCTTGTTTCCGAATGTAGCCTGACTGTGTCCGTAACTTTTTAACACATCTGATCTCTCTGTTCTGTGTTCCTTCATTTGAAAGAAACCATCACAAGTCAATAAAGATAAACATGGCCGATTCAATAGAAAATATTCTTTTAAATTTGTTACAAAATACGACTAATGAAGGCCAAGTACAGGTTAGTGAGCTGTAAATTAATATCATCAACCTAATACCGAAGTAATAGACCTATTGAACGAAAATCTGCTTGCGTTTGACTGATGCGTTGTTTCCACGTGTTTATAAACATTGTTTTTTTTTTGCTCGTCATAAGTTCTATTGTGATTTACTAAAGATTATTTAAATTTCCTTTTCTCTCTTTGCACTTTTAGTTCTGTGTTGTTGATGGTAGTATTAGTTTTCTAGACGAGAAATCGGAAGGAATTCTGGTAAAATTTTTTGGTTAGGATAACTTTTATAAGATAATAACTAGATTTCCAATTTCTTGTCTGAAGTCCACTACTTTATTTGCGATGCATATTTGAATTTGATGATCGAAGTGTTTCTGTTTATTATCGGTGGTTTTATTATTAAGGTGTGTCAGAAGTAAAGATTTAAGTATTTATTCATAGGTGAAGTCTGGCATTTTGTACAGATAGTTGCAGATTAAGTTATTTCATACTTTAACACTTCGATCTCAAATATAACCTAATGAAAATGAAAATTTTCGAAAAACTGCTGTTTGTTTCTAGGAATTTATGAACCCAAAGTTGAGATTGTGTTCTGCCTGGTACCGAGATCAAAAACTCGAATTTTAGCCCTTTAGTTCATGTAGATGTAGTCGCTCATTGTTACCCAGCAGGTTTTCCAATAATACTGTTTAAGTGTGTAGTGATTATATGCGTAGAAAAACTAAGTTAAGCAAGTTAGTTTACATTTTGTCACATGTTAACCAGTTTTTTCTTTTGGAGAAATATGTTTAACATTATTTAATGGACTAACGCAAATAGCAATGAAGAATCCCTTGCATCTAGCATATGTGTAATATTAAAAATAAGGTTGATACCCCCCCCCCCTCTGATTTTGGATTTAAAAAACACGCATTGATTTAAATGGAAGGTATTTCAGCAAAGTACATAATGTACAGGGCCGGACTGGGCCACAAAAATGGCCCAGGCAATTGTACAGGAAAACTCCTCCTAACGGACACCCCTCTTATGTGGACAAAAAAAAAAGTCCCGTTCGTGTCTGCATTAGAGGGTTTTTACTGTACAAAACCGGCCCTTAGATCAGGAGTAAATCTAGCCCCCCCCCCCCCCACTTACACACCTGTACACAATCTTGATAGTTTAAAGGTTTTTTAAAAATAGAAGGAGAAAAGAGTAATAAAAATGAATGCAGGGCTGTGTCGCAAGGGTCAAAAACTTGGGCAGTGTATTAGTTTGGCGGCCAAGTTTTAATGCATAAAACAGAGAGCAAGAAAGATTTTAGCTCGTAGTTTAGGAGGGTGTCATTACAAGATTGAAGTTTTAGCAATATAAACCTAATTGTAAGTGTAGTATTCTCTCAGGTATAGGGAATTCGGGGATTTCTCCCCCAGTTCTAGTTTCTGAAATTGTAGTTTTATACATGCCTTTTCAGCCAATCTTTAGTAGTGTTAGAGAAGGAGGGGGGGGGGGAGTTTGAGGTTCCCCTCACCTGGTAATTTTTTGAAGTCTACGTTTTAAAAACACGCTTGTACATTTTGATTATGGCAGAGGGGAGGAGTTAGGTATCTCTATCTGAAAAATTTCAAAATTGTAGTTTTAAAAACAGAGTTTCAGATGATCTTTAGTAAGTTTGGGGGGAGGAGATTCGGAGGCCCTCCGAAAATGTTTTGGATTTGAAATCTTGAAGGATCTCAAAATTGAATGGAGAAGTTTTCTGAGCGCCTCTTCGCGAAAATTGTAGTTTTAAAAACAGTTTTAGACTATCTTTGGTACCAACAGGAAATATCCAACGTTGTTTAGCACAAATGAACAGACTCTGTTTATTTGTGCTAAACAATGTTGGATACATCCTTTTATTTCTCGGCTTAAAGGTTTTTTTTTTTTTTGCTTAACTTTGGTACTGTTCGTGAGAGGAGAGGTTTGGGGGTCCCGACAATTTTTCGAACCTGAAATTCCAGAAACGCATTTGTAGATGATCTCCAATGATGTTATGAGAAGAAGGAGTTTAAAAGCTCTACCCCAGAAATTGTTTAGAAGTGATGCCTGTAAATGGAAGTTTAGACGATCTTCAATGATGGGGAAGGGGCATTTCTAAGCTTTACGGGGATGTACTCTCCTGGGAGTTTTGAAGTCCCCTAAGTATGCAATTTAGAGTTCGGGAACTCTCCCCCAGAATTTTTTTTTTAAGTCAAAGTTTCAAATAATGATGGAGGATGGGAGTTTATAGTCTTCTTTACCGAAATTGATTTTTTTCATATTTGTCAGTTGCAACTGTGCAGCTTGGAAACTCAACATGGAATGCTTCCAAAATCAGTTTCAAAAACACACTTTTCTAGGCTATCTTTGGCCTTGTAAAATGAAGGAATAAGGTTCGAGGAACCCCTTCTTTGCTATCCTATCTTATGTTTTCTAATTACTGTTAACACTGTTGTGAAAAACCCACCCTCAGCTATTCTTCTCCAAAACCATTGGACTGCTTTGATTAGTTTGTACAGCCTAGTATTTTTATCTATTTAGAAGGCAAAATTGTCTGCATTCCCAATAAAAAGAACTTTTAACATTTTGAACTAATGTAGTGGTATTTTGCAGTAATACTTAGGTCTTTTTTCTAATTTTTTTTTTTTTTTTTGAATTCTAAATATTATGCTTCCTGAATCTCTTGGTTAAGTTTTTTTTTTTTACATCCAAACACTTAGAACAACTGGCGTGCATATTTATTGATATATTTTAAAAATCTCCCACTGTATTTAAACATTTTTCTTTTTCTCTATTCAAAACATATTTCGGTGACTGCTGTGTTTTTCTCCATTTAGCTGTGAGTTTCGTGATGATATTTTATGCAAACACGCGTGCACACAACAATTAAAGAAGTAGATATGTTGGTGGCCCTTATGAAACTACCAATTTTATTTAGCAGTTCATTTTTTTTAATTGAATTTTACAAGTTTATACTGTAAATACTATTTTTGTTTTCCGTTGAAAGAAGTTTTAAACGTACATTTGGTTTCTTTAATTAGATATACGCTTAATAGTACAGAATCTTGTATGATTCTACTTTAAAACTACACTATCTTTTAAAAAATTTCAGAATAAATTATTTTTGTTACTTTTATTCAATTTGACATTTATTATTATTATTCTAATTTCGTAAGAGTGCGAAGGCCTTTTTTTTTTTGTGCATCGCTGAAACACAATTGGAATGGAATTCTGAAAAAAAGGGCGAAGAGTAGTACCATTTATATCCCTTCCAAGACGGACCTGAAGTACACTCAGACATGACAAGAGGCCATGTCAGCCTAATCGGAAACTAGGAGCCCGTCTCGGAATCGGATTCGTATAAGTTTTACTGAGGATAGGGGGCCGGAAAACCAAGAGACGGGCTCCGCCTTGGCTCTCGGCGGCCCTGAGTACTCTCTAAAAATGTCTCATGGGCGCTTTTGATGTTAAACCTATTCAATGCTGGATTGCCTCGAAAAAGCCTTTATTAAACATAGGCCTTACTCGCAGGTACCACCAAATTCGACGTCTTTCAAACTTGTATTCATTAAGAGAGTGTTGCGAATAAAAAAAAAGTAGTTTGACTACAAATGGTGCAACCGTCCTCATGAGCCACCAGCCCTTCGGGCAACCGCCCGATTGCCCAGTCCGGCCCTGATACTGTATCATACAAATAAATTGCCTGCTTTGCTGCAAATTTAGTTTTGAAGTGCAGTAGAACCTCATTAATCCAGACTAATAGAGGATACAGGTCGTCCAAATTAGTAAAATAACAGTGTAAACAAAACATCCAATTAATTAAGTCAAAAGTACGTAATCAAACTACTGTGCACAGTAAAAATTGTATTTTTAATTCAAGAATATAAAATATAAAGCTGTATTACTAGAGAAAATTACAAAAATACATAGTACAGCCTGAAGAATACAATAATGCACTAAATCACATTTTATTTATCGAGTACAGTTAAACTTGGTTAACACGTAATGGCAAAAATCAATGAATTTGTTCTTATTAGCTGTTATTCCTAATACCCGTTAATGAGTGATACTGTGAAAAAACAGGGAATGCTTACCTATGTTTAAAATATATACGCACATTTTAATTGAACTATTAGTACATTCAGGAAAAAATCACATTTCTTATAAATGAATGTTTTTGGATAATGCTAGAAAAGGAAGATAATAATCGACAATCGTGGAACAGGTTGTAATCCACAATGGTAGATGAACAGTTTTATCTCTGAGTAAATTGAAATGTCCACAGGTAAAGAAATGTACGGTGGGCTTTATTTTCTATGAAAAATATTTAATATTTTCTTTTCAGTACACAATGGGGCTTCTACTACCTAACAAAATGATGAATAATTTCTAAAAACTGAAATTACAGTAGCCGTGAATATTTACTGAAGAGGTCAGAAATTTTCGTTTGTCTTTGCTGATCCTTTCAATTTAATGTACGTATTATGCGTAAAATTTTTCATGTAATTAGATAGCAAGCTAAACTTAACGAGCCGAGTGTTTCGTTTTAATGCGTGGTTCAAATAGTAGCTAAATAATAATAGCTTTTCGAACTAAGCAAAGTTCGAATTAATAAGGTTTTACTTTACCAATTTTATTAGAAGTGAGAGAGAGAAAAACCCCTTACTTGCATTAAATTTCTTACACCTCTGCTGAACAATTCTAATTTTTACACTTTTTTTATTCTAGGGTTTTCAAGAAATCAAAGCATTATTCAAGGACCCAATGGTAAATGTTTCATTATGTAAATGTATCGCTCAGTCTCAGGATCCACAAGTGAGAAGGTATGCTGCACTCCTTTTAAGAAGGCGATTGCTGAAAGCTAAACAATGGAGAAAAGTTCCTCCAGATGTAAAACAAGGGTAATAATGTCTCATATTTTGAAAATATTTTCATCCTGTTCAACTCTAAATTGTCTATATTGGTGTTCCTTAACCTTTTACACCTGTTGACTACCAAAAATAGGATTGAACCTGTATTTTACAAGTAAAATCAGTTGCATAAAAAAATAACTGAATGTTTTGGAAATGCGAATGACAAAACTAGATGTTGATGCAGTGTACTTAATAATTTTAGATGAATATTTTTATTAATAAATGGGAGCCAATGGTTTTAATTTTTTTAATGGTATAAATTTTCATGCTCTAAATGTGCCTGTATTTGTAGAAGCACCTATTTGTCCCTGCTCTCAGAGCTTCCCCTAGGATTAAAAAGGGCATTTTTTTCGAAACTAAAAGGCATGTTATTGCTTCAAACCATTAGTAGGTATAGTGGTAGGGTAGTATTTATTACTGTTATTCCTGGGTTCAAATGTCTTACTATCACCCAAGGTGCCTACCTAGGAAAGGTCATGGCGCAGGCTGCGCCATTGAAATTTTTAGGGGGGTGATGTTTTGAGGGATAATTTTCACTTTTTTGGGGGACACTTAACGATAGTTAGGGGGGGGCACCCCTGCATTGCAACAATATAAACTTGGAAACAATCATGAATTACATCCTAGTATAATTGAATAGTTTATAATCATTAAAAAAAGTATGATAACTAATTCTTACAGTTGTTACTAGCTGTAACTCAAAAAACTTTTAAATCCAAAAGTAATAATTGCTCTTGGACTAACCACCACAAAGAGGAAAAAAAAAACAATAAACAGCACCAGTTTGAATGCATTTGGTATTTATTTTCAATAGTTGAGTCATTTGTTTTCAATTGAAATGTCCAAAATCATCCACATTTGGCTTTTGCATGCTGAATTCTTTGTATTCTCATATTTTTTCATTTCTTTGATGTCGCATGAAACATTAGCATTTTGCTGTAAATCTGAAGCAATCTTTTAGCATCTGCTTTCAGTTTTCGATATTTCTTATTTTTTTTTCATTACTACACGATATGAAGTATATTGAGCGAAAATACAAATGTATTTGTCTGAACAAAAAATACTCAGCTCACGTATAAAGCAGAACGTATTATCCACAAATTATGCTCAAAAACAACTGTTTCAGGTAATAATGGTGATTTAGATTATTATAGACTGAAATAAAATTAAAATATAAAATATAAATTCGCAGCACAAAAAAAAAAATCGAAGAAAAAATTATGTGGATTTCGGACATTGGCGGATTTTAGGTCAGTGGATGTGTGAGCAGTGGCGGCTCGTGCCTTAATTTGGCGGGTGGGCCTGCTCTGTAAAGCTTTCACAATAATATTTATACAGATAAAATGAAGAGAGCTAATGTTGAGTAACAATGAAGTAATGCTGAGCAACAAAATATGATCCTTGTGCAGTTTCTTCATTTCGAGCTTCTCTTGAAGCGTCAAAGTTTGAAATTGGTGTTTTACTAAATAATTCACTTGATTAATATTTTTTTTTTTTTCAATTTCAAGGTAAACAACCTAAATTTAAAGACAACCAACCCATGTAACTAGTAATAAACAACACACAGCATTAATCAAATTACTATTACTGTCTTTATACCAATAACAATCAAGTTGATCGCACAGTAGTATTAATTTCGATTTAGCTATGCTCCCTTAAACCAAATTACGAAATCGGCAACAATATTTTATCTAGAAACAGTTTCCTTAATTGACAATTTATTCTTCTTGATTATAAAAATCCTTGAATTTTTATTGTGTGAAACCACATTACAATACCTAGGGGCCACATCACATTCATAGTTCAATTCTTTTTTTTTTTTTTGCATTTAAATAAAATGTGTAATTTTTTGAAATCTTTGCACGCGCTTACTGATTAATCAATAATTTTTTTTAATGCCATTAAAAAATTCAAAACACTTAAGAATATTTCAATTTTATAAAAAATTATAAGGCTTTTTTTTTTTGTTTTTTGTTTTTGCAGATATTTCAGAAATCGTTTTTGCTAAATGATCATAATAATCATTTCTTAAAAGCTGTGCATTCGTAGCTTATCCTATTAAAAATATTCTGTCGTTAATTATGTAAAAAATCATAAAACTTCCATAGTAAATTTTGTTTACAAGGATAAAAAAAACTCTCAACATTTTAGTAATTTATAAAGTGCTTATCCAATGCACAATTTTGTTAAATAGTATATTGTACTGACAGCAAAACGTATTACTTTGAAGCTGTATCTTCAATATAAAAAAAACCTTAACTATTTCAATAACATGGAAACGCACAAAAAAAAAGTTTGAACTTTGAGAGCTTGAATTTAAATTATGCTTTTCGCAATCGCAAATTGCGATAAGACCCTAATGCTCGTTCGGTTTCTTGTTTCTACTAATAGCTTTTATCGCAACCGTAATTTGAGTTCAAGACGTCAAAATTCAAATGAATGTCAGGGGCTGGATGTTGTATGCTGGCTACTTTTTTCATGTAAAAAGGATTGTGTGATTTCGAGAAGGGTCGTTTATAAATAATTTGATTCCGAAGCACATGGACACCTACCCTATAAGCATAGAAAAATAAAATCAAACGACGGATGTAATCCAACGGTCAAGTGAAAACAATAAGCAATTTGTGATTGCTCAAAAAGAAGTTCATCGAGAAAACGCACACCTAGCGTGAGTGACTTAAAACCAATATTTTTAAAAAATAATTAAGCTAGTGCGTTGAAATTCCCATGATTTCTGAAACAATATGAAGTTTTCAAATAAACAAAACTCAATAGTTCAGTCATTTTTGAGGTAATGTAGCCGCTATGTCTTTTAAGGACTGAAAGCGATGTACCGGGTCTAACAGAAAAAAGTCAAGTTTGTTCCGCGATAGACTACTTTAACATAGAAAATAAATTAATAGAGGCTATTTTACGATTAGTACTTATTAACTTTAGCCAATTATCAGAACAAATCAGAAAATTGAATAGATCTCACCGAATTGAAGGATTTTTGTAAAACTTTCGGACAAATTCAGAGCTTTTAATTAGTACCTCACTTAAAACCGATCTGTGCTACTCGAAAATAAACTGCCCATTCAGAAATTCAGCTCATATTAGTTCCAAGCAGGAAAATAAATTAATAAAAATCTGCATTAGATGCGATAAATCCATAAAATTGTAAATCCCTTTCCGGATTCAAGACAAAAGAGGGACGGAGGAAAAGAAACCTTTTTTTCATTCACGTGGGCTTCCTTTTTTCTGCCCTCTGAGCTGTTTTTTCGTACAAGTGACGTACTTAAAATCCTTCCCCCACCTTCTGCTGCCCGTCCATGGGCTAGAGAATTCTTGCCCACGGAGGATTAATTGGGGTGGTGCGTCTTGCGGTTTTGGTTTGTCTGGTAGAGTCGTCGTGATTGGTTAGGAGCGGAGGTGTGGCTGGGGCAAACCAGTCGAAGCCCCAAGCTTGCAAGCACGAACGCTAACAGATGGAAAACTTCTAATATTTTATTAGCGATATGAAAAATGTTTTAAAGATTTAAAATCTGTTTCACGCCCCCAATTCTTTGTTTTCTGTTGTTTTTTTAACTGAGATACAAAACGTTATTTATGAATAATTTATTTTTCGGTGCACAATTTTTCTGGGGGGGCCAAGCCCACCCGGCCCATAGTGACGAGCCGCCCCTGTGTGTGAGGCTTCACTGCAGCTGCCTAATTCTAATTAAAATATAAAAGCACTATTAAAAACTTAAATTTGAATAAAAGATTATAAAATGCAGGGCTAACTTAATGTTTATCTGGCTGGAAGAGAAGAGTTAGAATTATCTTAAAACACACGTCAATTGGACAACGAAAAACTTCCTTTTTCATGAAGCGATAAGGAGGAGGGATGAGACAGTATTCTTTGCCCTCTTATTCAATAGTGTAAACAGCCCCCCACTATTGAATAAGAGGCTATGCAAATCCTGAAGCAAGGAGTAAGGAAATGATTCTGTGAATTCGGCAGTGGCTTATCAGTAGGGGCACGGGACATCTCTGCCACAAAGTTTATCTCTACCATTCCCCCCATGACACATCTCCGCCCCGTATTCCCCCGCAGTTTTTGTAGGACAGGACAACTCCACTGATTGAACTGGTAGGGTGCAATATTTGGCGACGTAAAATTCGCGGAGTTTAAATTGATTTATGCTCCATCCTGTGCTTTTCTGACTTCTTCATATTTTTACATTCTTGAAGAATTTAAATTCCATGTTTAAGTCGAGAATTTCTCATGTTCATAGTGCATTGCATTCCCTCCCCTCCCCCCCCGCCCCACCGCCTCCGAAGTTTTTTTTTTTTAGAATAAGGAGTCTTTTATGCATTTGTAGTTTGTGATGGCAAATCAACGTATGTCACTTTCCTAGCAATGATACACAAAAGAAAATCAATTATCCAAAAATATTCCAAAAATCTTCTTTTAGTCAATTAAAGTATTGATAAAAATATTGTGTAAAAGCCTCCCCCAATTTTTCATTTCTAAAACAATTCGAGTACTTTTATTTTTTTCATAATGAAATTTTCAATTACCAATGTTAGGGGCTCCATTAAAAAAAAAAAAGTTTGGCGTGACTGGTATTTTTTAATTATACCTTAAGTCAACTTTTTTTTTCTTTTTTTCAGCATTTTTTATTGAAAATATTGTGGATTCGGAAAATTTATACATTGAAACACTTAGAACTACTAGTGTGACTATACATTACCATACAGTACACCTTCATTTTCGCGGGGGTTACCTTCGATGGAAATACTGCGTAAAACTTAAGTAGTGTTAAAATAGGGGTTAGGGTTCCATAGATGCAAAAAAAGTTCAATCTAGTGATAGATAAGTATGTATAAAGAGTTGAATTATTATTTATGCCGATACATATGCACAACGTGTATTGAGAAACATGAATTAATTTAGTCTTTATAAAAAAGAGCTGGTTATGATATCTAGAAGAGGAAGATGATTTTCTAAAAACACCTAAGGGGCTATTCTTTAATTACGTAAGGATCCCAAGGGAGAGGGGGGATGCAAATCCATTCTTACGTAATAATTTCCAAGTCAATATTTTACATTAGAAGTTGCGCTGTCAAGTGGTTTGGCAGGGATCTTATTTCATTTGCTTAGTCTGGAAGGTAAAAAACGTAATAGGATGAGTGGTTTTTTATTTGTTTTACAAAGAATGAATAGTGTAAAATATTATAAAAATCGGACTATGTATGGCATGTTTTATTTTTAATTAGTATCGCATCATATATAAAAAAATTTCGAAAATACATTTAGTCTAGAATCCAAAATTTTGGTAAATCCTTTTTCACACAAAAAGGTTAAATTCAATAATATAGTGAATTTAACAACTATTCCACTGATGTAAGATTTGTTATTTTATTATTTTGAAGAAAAAAATGGAATCTTACATAAGAACAAAGAGGAGGGATTTGAAAAATCTTATGTACCCATACGTAGGAGGAGGGCGTCGAAAATTGCCAAAATCATCCTTACGTAATTAATGAATGGCTTTTGTAGAAAAAGCAGATGTTTTTGTTAAACAAAACCTTAATGCTGCTGCTGCAGAAGATGATGAATATATGACTAATGAATTATTATAGTGGAGACGTAAAATTTCCGGAAATCTTGAAGTGATGGAAAAAACCATGTTTTTTCTGGAAAATTTGGGAAAAATAGAAAAACTGATTTTTTTTTAATGAATAAAGATAGGGTTTCTTTATAGCTTTGTCTTTCCTGGAACATATACAGTGTTAAGCCTTAAAAAACATATGCAATCCTGACATCATCTTTTTCTGCTTGACAGAAATACACATAAAGGTTAGTTAGATAGGTTAATTAGAAAAAAACAGCCTTTGAGCGGGTTCTCAAAAGGTGGGAGCAAACACAGACCTCAACTTTTAAGCTTCAGCACCAAAAAACTTTCATTTTAATTGACTCAAAAATTTTTGAGTTAAATAATAATACTGTATAGAGACAAGAATTGACATAAATTATGGAAAAAATGCTCTTCAAATACCCTTAAAAAAATATTTTCTTTGCTAAAAGAACAAATTTTGGATTTTCAAAAGATTAACTGAGCAAATGTAACATCAAAAAAAATTTTTTTTTAAATTATTTCCAAACATTCTAAAAAAAAATTAAGGGTATGAATCTCAAACTGGATAATTTTTTGATAATATTTTCCACAAATTAAAAAAGTAAAGACAGATTATTTATTTTGTAAACAGGGGTCGATCTAGCTCAAAATTGGGGACGCTCTGCGGCCCCTTCACAAAATTCCGCATGGCAAAAGCGGCCCCTTTCACAAAATTGCGCGTCGCAAAAGCGGCCCCATTCACAAAATTCCCCATCGCAAAAGCGGCCCCATTCACAAAATTCCGCGTCGTAAAAGTAGCCCCTTCACAAAAATTTATAATAAGGCAGCCTTTTTACAATATTTTTTTAACCGCAAATGTGTACGCATCTACGCGGAAGCCTACCCCTCTTCCACCTTCCCCCATCTTATCTTTTTTGCCTGCTGCGTGAGGTGTTTTTGCTTGAGAGTGTCAGAGGAGGGGGGTGGGACGCTTGTGATTGGTGGCTAGCGAAAATCCAAGAAAAATAATGAGCACGTGATAAAGAATTGATTCAATGATTTTCTGCTGATCCACGGGTGCGAAATGAAGACTGCCTCATTTCACGCCACGGCAAATTGATTGCCTATATTCTGTTGGTTTGATTTGCTTCAATGACCAAATACTTCTAAATTAAATATTCCTTTGAATCATTATAACTTTCAATTGTGTCTTAGTTGCACGCATCCTTCCTTTATCCATATTATTTTGCCAAATTATGCACGTTTAATTCTCAAAATTAGTTGCAAATTGAAACCTTGCCAGTTGCAGATCTTCTAGTTTTTTTTTCCTCTTTCTTTTTTTTTTTATTTTTTTTTTAAATATTCTCCTGCTTTTTCAATTTGTTCCTATTTCCTTCAGTTTATTTTGAAAAAGTTTAAGGTTCATAGTTGGGGGGTTATCTTACGGAACGGACGAGCAAAATTTCTGAAAATTATTCCCGAACGAAGGTTAAAAAGAACACTCGAAAATCTTATATTTTCCTTTTTTAATCAATTACATAGAAATTTGCGTTGAATACTGGCGCATGCTGATGCAAATCGTATTGTATGGCAATTAATTAAATCCTGTTAGATTATGAGTGACTACGCGTGAAACGCCGAACAACCGATTGGCGAAATTCCCTGTAGTTTGTAGTTGATACTGTCTGTTCTCGAAAGCTCACTTGACACTATTGCATTTAATGAAAAAAAAAGGTGTGATTAGGCTAGGGGTACCCACTTTTTCTCGTATTCTTTAGTTTAAAGCAGCGTTTCTTGATCTTTTTTTGAATCTCGGACCGGTAGAACTTCGTCAAAAAATTTCACGGACCGGTAGAAATTTTTATTTTTTCTTTACTAAAATGAACTAATCTGTTTTGTCCTTTTTTTTAAACAAATGCCAGAAAGAAAAACCTTCTACTTAAAATAAACTTACAAAAGTTAATTGTAAGATTTTTTAAAATAACTTACTCACTTTGAATGTAAAAATAAGCGTAGCTAATTTGTGTAAATTTTCATAAGCGAATAAATCTTGAAAAGAAAACCCCAAAACGTATGCGAAGTAATGGATATATTAATGCATAAAATATCGTATAAAATTAGGAATAAAAATAAAATAAGGAAATTTTATTTTGTTGGAAACTGGTATAATTCTTCGAAGATCGGTCAAATTTTCTCGCGGACCGGTGCCTGTGTAGAATTGCTGGTTTAAAATGCATTATTCATTTTTTCTTTCCTGCTATTTTTCTTGTAGACTGTACATGTAAGAGCAAAAGATAACTTCCAAAGTCACGCTAGTTTGAGCGTACAGCATACAGTAAACCAAAAGAATAACGGTATTATTTTTTTGTAGTCTCGATTCCTTCTTTTATTGATAAAATACAATGCCAGCTGAAAAATATTGTCGGTCATTCTATTTAATCGTGCTGTCTTCTTAAAATAAATGTGAAACTTCGAGATGAGCAATTTTGCAATTTTTTAACGCATGTCCGCTAATGGTGAGCTACGGGAACAGCGCGCAAAGGAAGTTTTATTGAGTGGAATTTTATCAAAAAGTGGCGGGAATGACGTAATCTGCAGACGATAAATTTAAAAAATGGTAATTGTATATTATTCCAGTTCGTTTTCTTTCTTGGTATTAATTTTTCTTGGTAACAGACAGGGGCGGACTGGCCCTAGAAATTTTATGTGGAAAAATATTCTTACCGGCCCTACCCAAAAAATTTTGCTGTATTTTTCCCAACCCCCAAAGTTTTTCTAGTGATTCTTTCATTAAAAAAATAAATAAATAAATAAAAAGAATAGAACAATTTTTTTTTTCGAAGACTACATGTCTTGAATGTGTTGGCTGCTGTCCGTTTTCGCATTGAGCTTAAAACGGAGAATGATATCAAGAAAGAATATAAGAATCTCCCTGTAAGTAGGGTATGGAATATCCTCAATTTTCGGGGGTCCGGGGGTTTCTCCCCCGGAGAAAATTTTGAAAAACAGGTATAAAATTCTGCATTTAGAAGCCTATAAGGAGTGATTGGAACAAAAGAAATCAGGAAAAAAATAGGCGAACAAGACTTTTATTTTGAGTTTCTTTTTCAAATTAAGATAATTAAACTTTTTTGTATCGATAAATCAATGACAGCAGTTGACAGACAAAAAGACTAAGGAAGGAGAAAATATAATGCATTGGTACTTGGTCACATTGGCTTTCGGTACGATTAATTTTTGATTAACCCTCCAATTCACAACAAATACAACACTGTATTAAATATAAAATGATCAATAATAAAAAAAGCTTTAAAAGAAATGGTGTACAGATTTCGAAAATGGGAAACGTAAGAGTAACATATTACCTAATTTTACTGTTTGATCAATATACTGTTTGTGAAAATGGCAACACCATGAAGGAAGCATCATAGTTGAATGAAATTTAATACAAAGTTGAGTGGTAATAGTACAAATAAACGATTAAATTTTCAAACCAAAGAAACAATAAAAAGAGATAGAAATTAGCATTTTGTGTGGCCACCACGCACCGCAATTAGAGCTGCTACACGACTCGGCATGGAGTGAAACGAAGTTTGAATATCTGCCTGCGGAAGAGTACTCCATATTGTTTGTATGCGCAACCAAAGTTTGTCTACCGAAGCAACAGGACGAGGATCACGAGCGAGACGCCCCACATATTCAATCGGTGACATATCCGGGGAATATGCAGGCCAAGGAATAAGCTGTACCTGTTGCTAATCAAGGTAGGATTTGACAGTCCTGGCGACATGTGTACGATCATTATCCTGCTAGAATACAGCCCCTGGGAATCTTTACAGGAAAGGAATAGCTTGGGGCTGTAAAACTTCGTTTATGTATCAGTTACTGTTCAAACTGCAAACAATTCATAGCAATTGTGATCGTTCATGATATGCTATGGCACCCCAGACCATAACTCCGGGTGTTCGTCGACTGTGGCGTTCGATAATGCACTTCATAATGTGCTGTTCACCGGCATAGCGCCTGACACGAATTCGGCCATCATGTTGCCACAAATTGAAGCGGGATTCGTCAGAAAAGACGACCTACTGCCAATCAACACGCTAGCTCCTATGCACATTGGCACATTGTACCCGCAGGCGGCGATGAATTTGCGTGAGAGGAATCTTGTACAAAGGAATCCTTGCGCGCAGCCCACACTGCAGCAGACGTCTCTGAATTGATGAAGCACACAGTGAAACACCTGCGGCTGTTGACCAGTGTGCTGCCAATTGTCTAGAAAAAGCTGTGCCGTCCGTCAGCGCCATACGCACCAGGTGTCTGTCATCGCGAGCTGACGTCACATTTCGGGGTCCACTCCCGGATTTCCGAGCTGTCCGACCCTCGTCCGTCCACTGCTTCCAAACACGCATGATTGTGCTGCTGTTACGCTGCACGCGAGCGGCTACTACACGATAAGACAATCCAGTTTCACAAGGCCGACGATTCTGCCCCGTTCAAATTCCGAAATTTGCTCAAATTTCGCCTTCTTTCGCCGAAGATGCATAGTAAAGATTCAGTTAACATGTACTCTAGCATATAACCACCGATAATCATACACGCCTTGCTACAGCCGTGTATTTATATTCTGTTCGATCCGCCGTTCAGAGGGCGCTACTCAGCATACGCATGCGCTACCGGTCTGCAATTCTAATCATTTGCATATCATGTCCTACTTTACATTTCCTGCAATTTTCAGCTCACTCGCGTAAGTCCTTCGTGGTGTTGCAATTTTCACAAACAGGAGTGTGAAACAAAGGTGACGGTGTTTCTTTGTTTCCTTGTTTGTACCCAATGGCAAGAAGCCTCCATAGCACCTACGGCTCTGAAACTTGGCACAAAATTCGAACGTACCCCGGGAGTCTGCACCTCGAAGCCGAAATTCAAAATTTCTAAATATTTTTCTAATAAACTAATTAAGCTAAATTTCGGCTAATTAGGGGGTAAAAAATAACCCAAACATTATATATCGTTGGAAAGGGTTTTCCTTCCCAAACAAGATGATGTTTGTTCCATTTTTCTTAAATAATTAGAACATGAGGTATAAGCGATTCTAATTGAGCCAATTTTCAAGGCTTCTCTTTCGAGAAATTGCTATAACACTAGATCCACTTTCCAGACAATTTTCAACTATAATATTAGGTCCATTTTCACGAAATTTTTTTCAATTATTTTCTTTTTAAACATTTTGGAGGAAGTTGCCTTTGTTGCTTATGAATATTTTACTATTTTTACTTAATTTTAAATTCATTGTGCGTATGTTAATTGATTTTCTATTTAATTAGAGTCGCTTGGTGAATTTGGCGATGAATTATGGAGTTTTTTACATTAGAAAGCTACTGCAAATGTAATTTTGATGTAATTTGTTTTTCTTTAATTCAACGGATTTTCTTTAAATTTTTAGCACAGGCATCGCTGTGAGGGTACTGCTAGTAAGAAATAAAATGAAGCACACTTTGCTTAGGAGTTTCAAAGACTAATCTAGTTATTTTCAAGGACTCTGGATTAGAACTTTAATAAACGAAAACAAATTAATTTAAAGTAATCGTTATTTTAAATTCATATTCTTTTATTTAAAGTATTGTAGTTCGTATTAACAGCAAAATTTTAGCAAACACATGATGATTAAAGATATTAAACTGTTCTGTAAATATATAAACAGTTGTTTTCATTGTGTGTGTTGGTTCAAAACAGATGTAAGATGTAATTCCACGCTGTATAACAAATGACTGGTTACTTTTCTCTGATACGAAATTTCGAAGAGAGATATTATCTAATTGAGTGAAAAAATCATGCTCCGTCTATTATATAGAAAGTGGCGGGAAAATTAAGAGTAAACACGAAGGGAAAAGAGAGAGAGAGAAAAAAAAAAAAGCTTTCTTAGCAGGCGTTTGCATGTTACCAGAATCGGTATACATCCTATTCTTCGGATGGAGTCTTTTTCTAATGAAGGAAAGGGATCAATGTAATCTTTCCCAGACAGCTTTAGATGGCCATAAAAAACATCCCCACCCCCAATATACCGCTCCTTATAACAAAATTCCAGGAAACATCAATTCCCAACAGAGATAGCAAGAGAAACCACCTGCCCTTAAGGCTTCACTTTGGGCGAAGGACTACCCCACGAAGTCATTGTGTTCTCACTTTGTAACAAGACACGGCAATAGTTCGACAAGAAAAGAGTGACCACTGAAAGAGGAAAATCATCATCCTCTGCAGTTCTTTAAATGGTCTAAGACAACTGACTGTGACTCTAAAAACACGAGAACGGCCGGCCTAGCTAATTTTTTTTTTTTTTTTCCCAAAATAAAACTGACTTTGAGAAAAGAAAACGGCCCGAGTTAGATGCGGCCCATGTGGAATTTTCCACATCTTCCACACGGCCAGTCCGCCCCTGGTAACAGATCGTTTGCGATCCAGGAGCGCAGACGATATTTTTCGTAGTTAGCTTGTTCGCGCCTTCGCTTGTTCAAGAGGACATTTTTTAGGGGCATCAAAGAATATATTGATATTCTATTCGATTATAATTTGTGTGGGAGCGGATAATGGATAATTTTAGCGGATGATGGAGTGCTGGAGATAGGGTTGCCATTGGCGACTAAAAAGGCGACTTTTGCAACTATTTCTTACCTTAGGCGACTATGGCGACTTTTTTGGCAAAAAACAGGCCAAAAACGACTATTTTTAAAAAAACGGCGACTTTTTGCAATAAAAAGCGACTATTTTTTCATATTTTATGAAATTCATTGAAAAAGAAATAGGAAGAACGATTTTGAGCCAATCAGTTGCATTCCAACACACTATGGAGATTGCATCATATAGTTTTCAGCCAATAGCGTTTCAACGCGCCGATCTACTAAGATCGAATTCAAATGCAAAAAAAGGGGGGGGGGGGTAGAAAGATGATCTGAGCTAAAAGAATCTTCTTTTGAACTTTCCCTTTATTCACTGCTATTTTGTTCCAGTTAAACTATTTTTAGATTGTTTTCTGTTAGTCCAAGGATTGCAGTTGTTTCTTATTTGTGTGTTTACCAAAGATCAAGGATTGTAGTTCCAGGATTTTGATAACAGCCGATGTGAAATAAATATATTCAAGTAAATGTTAAAAAATATTATTTACTTTACATTATAACAGGGATAGATCGCCGCTTTTTGTCTTGGTTTTTAAAGACTTTTTTCCCGATTTTTCTCGGAAATTTTAAAATTTTCAAATCAATCGAATTTCTAAGTTAAAATATCATTTTTTTTCTTTTTTAAGGATAAAATTACTTTAATATGCCACCCACCATCCTACCCGAAAAAAAAATCGTAAGTTTTGCGAAACCGAAACTAAAAACATAATGCACATTGTGATTTTCCCCCCCCCCCTAAAGCTCAATTTTCGTTTTCTGTAATAAAATTGCATTATTAATAATGATCTCCAGTGCTTTGACTTAAGTTATCCTAATTAGTACGGTAAAAAACTTAAGTCGTTCTTGTTTGTTAACATTCTGACGTCGAACACGTGCTTCGCCGAAAATTGCATGCCGTGTTCGAAATTGAAATCTTTTAGCATCCGGTTAGTGTTTGAACTATTTTAAAAGGTCTTAGATATTTCAAATTATGCAATCTTAGGGCAATTGATTTTGGTTTTTATTTCAATAATTTCTTAATTTTTTTTAAAACTTTGCTCTTTAGTTGTTATTAGTTACGTATTTTCGAAAAAATACGAAAATTAAAACTAGCAAACTTCCTTACTTTTAAATTTATGTACAAAATAAATATTTTCAAAGCTACTTGAACTTAATTTTCCTGTTTTTTGAAGTTTACATAGAAATGAAAATATAGAGAACAAACACTCAAGCGTCGAACACGTGCTTCGCCGAAAATGTCTTGCCGTGCTCGAAATTTTAATCTTTTAGCATCCAGTCAGTGTTTTAATATTTTTAAATGGTCTTAGATATTTTAACTTATGCTATCTTAAAGCAATTTATTTTGATTTTTATTTCAATAATTTCTTATTTTTTTAAAACTTTGTTCTTAAGTTGTTATTAGTTACGTATTTTCGTACAAAAACGAAATTTCAAACTAGCAAACTTGTTTATCTTCAAATTTATTCCCAAAATAAATATTTTCAAAGCTACTCTAATTTAATTTTCTTGTTTTTTAAAGTTCACATAGAAATGAACGTAACTAAAAATTGAACTCTAGGAGAAATTCATATAAAAATGAAAATTTGACTCCTTTTAGCTGGAAACTGCTTCAAGTGATCACTAATAGCACTAAGATATAAAATGTAAAAAAAAAAAATGAAATGAAAATTGATTTAACAACTAACAACAGTCATAAATTTACTTGAATGTTCATGTATTGGTTTGCAATAATTAAGTTTAGCTTATTAGGTAATTTAAAATACGTTTTCACATGTAGAAGTCTGATAACATTACATCAGCATCTGCCAAAACAAAAAACCTGTCACTACAGGAACATAAACTGGGTCCTTGCCCTAAAAGTTAGGCTAAGAAATAGAACTGGCCTGCCATTATTTAAGAATGTTTTAAGATGTTTGCTTGACGTTGTCATGGTGCTATGTTCACATGTGTCCCTCCCCCCCTCCCCTATACTAGTTTGTTGTTGTTCACTTTGCTTATTTCAAAAGCCATTTTACCTATTACATTAATTACTTTCCCTGTATAGCTATTGCTTATTTATTACATTTAAATAGTAGTATGAAAAAACTGTCTCATTTTAGTTCACAGTTCTTAATTTTTAAAAAAGACTAGATGTTGAAGTACACAAATCCACGATCAGCATTGAAAAAAAAAAAAAAAAAAAATCAACATTTAAATGTATTGACAATTTTAAATTTAAAATGCATGGGAAAATGTCAATACTGCATCTGTGAAAGACGAGTGGAAAGTATTACAATCAGAATTTCCTTCCCCATCTATTAATGATCAGCATGAAAGAGTTGATCATTTTTGGAGAGATGCTCTAAACAAGAAAACTCCTCTTGGTCAACTAAAATATCCTTACTTAATAAACTTGTCAAAGTTAGCTTATGCTTGTCTCATGGAAATGGAGACGTGGAGAGAGGATTCTCTATTTCAAAAAGAATCCTAGCTGAAGATAAGTCAAAAATGTCTGAGCGGATGATTAGTGAAAGACTTATTATAAGAGACGCTTTGACGAAATACCAACATGTAGGCGAGGTAAAAATAACAAAGGAACTTTTAAAATTGGCATATGGGGCACACAGGTCATATGAAAATTATCTGGAAGAACAAAGAAAGTTAAAGGAGCAGACGTTGAAAGAAAACAAAAAACGTAAAGAGATTATTGAAAAAGAGAAACAGAGAAGAAGAAATAAAGAGCAAAGCACAATCAATTAAACAACTGGAAGACAAAGCAAAAATAGCTGCTCAAGAAAAGAAATCCAATCAAGAATCTTCAGATTCGCTATTAAAATTAGCAAATCAATGACTAAAATCAGCTATTAAGAAAAATGATTTGTTAGAAGTTTCGGGTAGCACAGGGGATGATAGAAGGTGCAGAGAAGTTACGAGAAAAAGAAAGAACTGTAGAACGGAAAGAAAAAAAGCTAAACCATATTGTTAACAAAAGAAAATCAAGTTTGATTGATATTTATGTCGATAAAAAATCAAAAAATAACTAAATTTTCTATTTTGTCATCAAAGTGTGAAATGAAAGATTTTTAATGATACGGCGTTTAAATCTCTGTTTTAATCACACTCAAACTCAATTTATAATTCCTTTGTCTTGACTTTAAAAAAAAAGATCTTCATTAAATTTTCAATTATTATTAGTACCATTAAAAAATGCTAAATGAACCAAGTTAATCTTGAAAAAAAATATGTTTGAGAAAATAAGTTTTTATTTTCTTGTAGTTACTATAGGTAGTCATCTTTTGATTGTGTGACACAATGTATTTTTTGAATTTGTTAGTATTTAAAAAATATTGGAAAAATCAACTTCATTACTATTCTGAGTGTTGCTTTTTTGAAGAAGTAGTTCCAGAAAAAAATGTTAAATGATGTTAAAACACATGTTGGATCTGAGAAATTAAGTTTTGATTATTTTCTTTTTTTGCATTTACTATAAATAGCTATGTTTTAAGATTTTCTGTTGTGTGATTTTGTTACACTAAGTATTTTTTGAGTTAGTGAATAGTTAAAAGATATTGAAAAAAGCAACTAAATGGGTGAAAAAAGCAACTTAATCATTGTGCTGAGGAGACTATTTAGGCGACTTTCTTTTACAATTTAGGATACTAAAGCAACTATTTTGAAGCAAAATTTGGATGGCAACCCTATAGGAGATAGCAGCCGCAATAATCTCAGTTTGGAGAGATTGCTTGTTCGTTGAAAATTATTCTTCAAGAAATTAAAATATGAAACGAGGACGTTCTGCAACGGGAGGTACCTCCCGAAATTCTGCGTATTATGTTAAAAAATTTCGCTCTTTGAACGTTGGGTTCCAAAATATTGTGAATTTCTTCAAGTCGGCAATTAACAACCCCGATAAAATCGCTCCCACCACTTCATCATGCAGTAACAGTAACGCAAATGTTCTCGTTTCGGAGGACTCGGAAAATGCAGTAAAAGAAAGTACATCAAATGACAGTGAGACAGTTCACGAAAGTATAACGATTTTTGAGCAGAAAATACTGGAAGTGAATCTGGAGCAACTTCAACTGATGATGATATTGATATTGAGCCATCAAATAATGATTCAAGCATTGTATTTGAGCCTACAAATGGAAATAAGAAGCATGCAACAAATGAAAAGTACATTGCAAATTATGAAAAGGTGTATAGCTGGCTTTACTATAGTTATTCAGCTAAGGGTTTTTGTGCAAAATATGTTCATCTTTCATGAATGTTAGTGATTTGAACAAACCTTGAGTAAATATTGGAGTTGGTATCAAGAAAAGCCGTCACCCTATAGAGTTTTAAAAAAACATGAGTGCAGCAAAAATCACAGAGAGGCTGTCAATATACAAAAATCTAGTGCAAAAGAAGGAATTCTCAAAAAAATCTGAAAATGAAGAGATTGAAAATGAAGCAAAAAAAAAAAAAAAAATAAATAAATAAATAAATAAATAAATTAACAGAAAACTGAATGGTAAGTTTATTTAAATTTTGTACTTTATAATCAAGAAGCAATGGGCCATTTTTGAGAATTTTGAATCTCTAGTTAGATTTTTGGGAGTAAATTTAGATGACAATGAAATGAAAAAACATTTGCTAACTTGTGGTAAGAATGCCACGTATTTATCCCACATTTCAGTTCAAAACATTTATCTTTGAAAATACCAAAATTCCGTTTTCAGGAAAATCCTAAATTTTACTTTGATTACGCAATATATATTTAGTCTTAATTTGTGTTGAGTTTCAAAATCCAATTCTAAAATAACTTTACTAAAAATAAAATTCTTTTATATGCTGTTTTTATATTTTTATTTCTTTCGAAGATCCTGATTTCCTTACATGCGCCATGGTAAACGAATTTTTCGCATTTTTGATGTTGACCGTACCTTGTTAAGTGGCAAACAAATAAAATTTCGTTATATATTTATTAATATCATTAAATTGCAAAGTTTTAAACGAAATACCTACTCTGTAAGAACGTCAAATGTCAAAAAATTAAACGCTGAATGCTGGTGCAGTATTATTTTGGGTTTTAATTACTTTTAAGTTTCTCAAACACATACATTCTTCTGTGTTAAGAAATATGTGATATCTTTGAGTCTGTTCATATTGTATTTATTTGGAGTTATCATTACGTTCAGCAGGTGCAATTTTCATTGATCTAAAAGTATTTGAGAAGGGCAAACAGTAAATCTGTTGTGAGACTTTCACCTTAAGAAAGTGTGCCTTCAATATGTATATTTGTAAGAAACAATACATGTAATGTATGTGTCAAATTACGAATAAAATGTTAAGGGTCTTACTTCCCCCAGCGCATTTTCTCTAGACAGCTTTCAGGTATTCTTCAAGAACTTGCAATCACCCCTGAAACCTGTCTAGGGCTTTTCTATAACGATACGACAGCTAAAAATGCTTTCATATAAACTTTTCCAAGAAAAAAATCACAAGAAATTCTCTTTTACAAAAATAAAGAAAATTCACAAAAATATTTTGCTTTTTCACAAAAATAAAAAAAATTCACAACAATATTTTGCTTTTTCACAAAATGGGGACCCAAAGAATAAAACCTGGATCGACCCCTGGTAAACAATTTTAGCAAAAGGAGGAAGTTGGAAGCTTCATGTATGTCCAAAAGTTACGATCTGTACAATGCTATTATTTGAGTACTAAATATATGATTTATATGTTTTAAAGGGTATTTTTCAATCCTCAAAATCAATCGTTAATCATTTTAAAATGTTTTCATATGTTTTTATGCAGTATCTTTGAAGCAAAATCATTTTTATTAAACATATATGTGAGATGTCCAAATTGCGTTACCATCTAGACACCGATAATTCTGTCCATTTATTCAATATTATAAATGATCTTCTGTCTTTTAACCTTAATAAAAAAAGCTATTATAATGTTAATTTCTTTAATCCATTGGTATTTTGCACAATTAATACGTTATGCATTGAACATTACATAAATAACAGTAGAAACACAAGTTTCAATCGTAACAAATAGTAAACAAAGGCAGCAAAAATCGCCAAGCAAACCCCGATTGGCGACAACCTACTGCGTATGATAAGCAAAGGGTTTCCAGAGAGGAATTCCGGTTTTTGCCAACAGCGTCGGTTTTGGCGACTATCACCTGCGCTGGCAAAATGGATGTTTTTTTTTTTTTTTTTTGTTTTTTGTTTTTTTTTTTTTCGGATTCTACGAAACCATAACAAATTTTTTTTTTTTAAAGACCAGTATTTCAAGTCATTCATGTACTTCATAAATTTTCTATTTTTCATTGCAGAATTTAAAAATAGATAAAATTTTCATTGGAAAAGTTCAAAAACTGAAACTTTCATTATGATGACGTCCAAACTCTGTTACCTACAGACCGATCATTAAATTTGCTATTTATTAATTTTTATAAATACCTGCTGTCTTTTTATGTTTGTGTATGATGTTCTAGATGTACATGCTATGTTTTTTATGCCATGTTTATTTTTTATTTATTTATTTATTTTTTGAGTTGGTCAAATGTACTCTTTTAGGTACTTTGTTGTAAAATTCAGAAAAGTTTCTCTTGCACAGAATGGTAACTTTTTATCATTTTTATTTTTCACAGGTTGAAACAGACAATACTTGAAGCCTACATCAAGGATACTGAGTAAATATAAATATATATTTTTTTCAAAGTAGTTTCTTTCTGATGGTTTGAATTCAGTTATATAATTTTGTTTATTTTTATTAGGAAAACTGTTCGTAATGCCATTGCTGAATTAATTGGAGCAGTTGCAAAACATGAACTTTCAGATGGAAAATGGCCGGAACTGATGGAACTTTTAAATCAGTGTATTCGAAGCAACAATGTCATTGATAGAGAGGTATTTATTTAATTTACTCTACTTTGCTTTATAGTAAGTACTACAACATTGTCCTAACACATTGTTGGCCAGTCACAAGAATTCTTATGATTTTTGTTTCATTTTGTTAAATGATTATTTGAAAAAATCACCAGGTATTAATGTGCATTGGTAACTCTCATGCAGTCTTGGATATTTTTTCATGAACTATCAGTTTTAACATTTCATACCCTCTTCATTAAAATTCTCTCTGAACATTTTTACATCTGTTTCATTATTGAATGCCCATTTTAGATATCAAATTAATTTATTTTCTTTTACATAGTAAAGGAAGTATTGTTATCACGAATAGAGATCAAATTAATTTATTTTCTTTAACATAGTAAAGAAAGTATTGTTATCATAAAAAATGTTGATTTAAATGTCAACCTAAATTTCCTTTTTTAAAAAATATTGTAATCTAAACAGCATTTATTTTGCTTGTTAAACAATCGAAAAACATGTCATATTGTGTCATAACAATTGCTTTAAGTAATCATATATGCATCCAAGTACAGTGCCCGCATCATGTAGGGGAGGGCGAGGCTAAAAGTTCCGTGGGTAAGTTGTTCCCTTTGAAATAGCTAAATGAAGAAAAAAGATAAATGTATTTTAAAATGGGTTGTTGCAGCGCACCAATGGCAGTAATATTAGCCAGGCCAGTGGCATCTGTTAAAGGTCAAGATTTACGGTCGCCACGTGGCGACTCAAATTTCACAATTGGCGACCCCAAAACATTTCTACAGTCGTCAACTTTTTTTGGGGGTTATTTTTATTTTAGATCCCAAGAAAAGAATTCCACACCACTCCACAGATGTATCAGTACAATAAGGATTCACCGAGACCGTACTCCAACTGAATGTGGTTTATTTTACAAAGCATGCATGTTCTTTCTCACTGCCTGCCTGTATGTTGGTTATTTTACGTTGCTTGGATGGTCCTCTTACGCGATTTAGGCCATGTAAAATAAGCATAATACAGTGAATTAGGAAGCCATTTGCACAAGATTAGAGCGTTTGCTCCTTTGTCTTGACTCTTTGTTTTTCAAGTAATTAGTGTAGTATAATCATGATTTCAAGAAGAAATCATTATATTTTAGATTATATTTCAGATTAATTTTGATTATGCCTTCAAAGTAATTACCTTTTCACGTTTTTAATTTAGTTGCTCAAATGGGATTAAATTAATTTAAACTTTATTTCTTTTACGTCTTATTATTCACTGCCTCCGATTATGCGAAGCTTTTTTTTTCTTCAGGCCATTTTAGAACCTGCAGATCATAGGCCGCCCGCGGATAATACGTAGGAAAATAACTGTTATGAAACAGGGTTCATATGCTCCGGAAAAATCTGGAATTGTAAGGGAAATTTCAAATTTTGCCCCCATTTTTTTCCAACTTTTTCCCAGGGAATTTTGTACATTGATTTCTAATCTTCATTTTTATACATGTTTAATGGGAAAAAAAATGTAAAAGTTGTGAGGCAAAATGACGCTGGCAATAAAATATAAAACAAGCCCCCCCCCCCCCCAAAAAAAAAAAAACTTCCGCGGACGCCATTTTTGCCCTTCAATAGTTCCAAAAAAAAAAAAACCTAGGGTGAACAGGAATTATGCACAAATTTAACGGGAGAAGAACATTTTCCTGCATCTAAAGCACAAGCCTGCGGATGGTAGGGTCAAATCATTTTGTAAGCGAAAAGTCTTTTCAGCTACGAATGAAACGTAGACGCCATTTTTGGTCATTCATAAGATGGAAGTAGACACTATGCTTAAATGCCTAAGTTTGCAAAAACTTGCAAAAACAAAGCAGAATTAGATGTTTTCTTTAACTGCAAACTAATGAAAACAACGCTAAATGTACTGCAACTTTTTTTTTAAATTTTATTTTAAATATGTAATTTTCTTGAGAAATGAAAAATTTTGTTCTTAAAACATAATCTTATCAGGGTTCGTACGGGTCATGGAAATCCTGGAAAGTCATGGAAAAAAAATAAGCAAATTTCAGACCTGGAAAAGTCATGGAAAATTGAAATTTTCAGTCTAAGTCATGGAAATTTATTTTCAGTCGTGGAAAAATGTTCTGGGGAAAAGTGACAGTAGCTAAAAAGAGTATTAGAAATCTTGAATGATTTAATATTGCACCATGAAAGCTATTTAAACTGGAAAATTGAACAATCTCAAGAAACATTGCATCCAAGTTCGTTTCCATCACTCCTAAATCTTTATTTTTAAATTTATCAGAGTTTATCTCAATTTGTTGAAGGTTTTGGACAATCTTTAGTCATGCAATAGAATGCAGAAATAGGGGAATTCTAATGCTCAAAAACAGTAGTGCCCAATATACGGCCCGCAAAACTAATCCATGCGACCCACTGGTACGTTCAATGTCATTATTCCGGCATGTTCTGGAATTTCTAAACTTACTAATTTATATGCATTTGAAAATGTACAAATAAGTAAACAAGTACGTTTAAATCAAAAGATTTATTTACTATGAAATGTTTTTATTTTTATTTTTTTAAAATAAATATGTGGTTTAGAAACATGAATTTACTAAAGAATGTGGCTTTATTTTAAAGAACCAAAAAATTGTCAAGTTGACACTAAAATGCAACTTTTGAAGCAAATTTATTGAAACTTAGTAATGATTAGTTCATTCAACCTTTTCTCCAATCATTATCATTCTGCCTGTTTATAAAAAAAATTGTCGACATTTAAGCATCATTCACTGTAGTTTTACTTAACTTAAACTTATATGATGAAAACAGGTAAGAATTATTCAGTTTTTTACGTGTACACTGATATATTTTCAATCAGGTAGTAGCATTCACATAAAAGTTTTGCTAATGCTCATTTCCAAAAAAAAGGGCAAGTTTGATATTAAATAGTGCTATTCTCTTCATGTAACAAGGTCATGAAAATTTTCATGAAGTCATGAAAAAGTCCTGGAAAAGTCATGGAATTTTTTCATCCAAATAGAGTATGAACCCTGTCTTATTCTCATTGCCTTGGACTCAAATGTGCTAAAAACTTTTCAACTGAATTGTAGTTTCACAAAGATTTATTATTTTAAAATTGTTTTCATGCTACAAATTCAAAAAATTATTTCTTAATTTTTGTCGTAGCCGCCATATTTGGTCATTTCCAAGATTTCAGTACACAAGCCTTTTTAAGTGCCTAAGTTTCCGAAAATGGCATTGGATGTTTATTTCAATGCAAACTATTGATAACAACGCAAAATTTGCCCTTTTTTCCGAGTAATTCGTAGTTATTTTCTGGAAAAATGCGAAATTTTATCTCTAGAGCATTTTTTAAAATTCTAATTGATTTAGATGCTTATGTGCTAAAAACTGACTATTTTGTCTTAATTGTAGTTTTTTAAGGATTAATTATTATTTATAACTATTTTTATGCTACAAATTCAAAAATCTACTCATTATCTTAATTTTTACTTTCTTCTATATCTAATATATAGAAGAAAGTATTGGATTCATGCAAATTTTCGAATTTCGAATTTTGACGGATTCGAAAGTTTTGAGGTGTGCTGAGTCCATTTCGACCATTTTTGGAAAATGTCTGTCTGTCTGTGTGTGTGTGTGTGTATGTGTGTCACGTCTGTGTGTGACCAGTTTTTTGTGGCCGCTCTACAACAAAAACTACCACATGAAATCGAACGAAATTTAGTTCACATATGTGCCCCTATGTGAACTTGTGCCCATTAGTTTTTGGCGCGAATTCCTCCAAGGGGGGTGGAGCAATGGGACGTTTTTCGAGTTACGTGTGCTTGCTATTCCTCAGGAAGTAACTGGCGGAATCAAACAAAATTTGGTCCATATGTTGGTATTAACAGGAACAGGTGCTTATTCAATTGTGGTGTCAATAACTCAAACGGGGGTTGAGCTATAGAACGTTTTTTGTCGTCAATTGTGACTGCTGTATCTCAAGAAATAATGAACGGAATGAAAGAAAAATTTATCGGCAAGTAGCCCTTAGTGGGTATAAGAACTGATTTTATTTTTGTGTCAACAGCTAAAAAGGGGGTAGCGCAATCACCCGTTCTTTTTTCCGTTTTGAGTGCCCTATCTCAAGAAGTAATGCTACGTTCTGGTTGAAATTTGGAATATATGTGAATCCATATGTAAACAGGCTTCGGTTCAATTTTGACGCCGATCGCTCCAAGAGGCGTTGATTTTTTTTTTTTTGCGAATAAAAATATTTTTATTAATGCAACAATAAGAAAGATAAATCGTAATAGATTGTCGTCTGCATATTTCTCGTGATTTTAATTGTATGGAAATGATCGGAAATATTATCTCAATGATTTAAAATTTTTAACTGTTGCCATCTTATGTTTGATAACAAATAAAATATTTGTAATTAATTCAAGCAAGGCTTTTAAAATAACTTTCAATTTTCGCTCTTTGCTTTGCTTTTGCAATAATTCAGACATTGGGATGGTCGTCAAGTTTTTGCATGTGTCATTTTGTTTTTGTTGGGAATATTGCTTCCTCGTCAAGCATGGGGAGGGATCAGAAAAAAAAAAAAAGAAAAATATAGAAGAAAGTTTCGTGATGGCCACAACATACTAGTTTACTTAGTCGCCATATTTGGTGGTTCGCGAGATGGAAGTAGACGAAAATTTGCAAAAACATAATTAGATATTTATCTCAATGTCTATTGAAAACGAATGTGCAAAAAAGAACATTTTCAATTTGAATGCAAGCGTCCTTTATATTTAAAAAAAAAAACCTTAAATTGTGTCAGAAATTTTTTTTAAAAAATCCAAGGTTTTTTTTTTCAAGTGGAAAAGTTTCAGTTCTTACGCATTGCTACTTTGAACAATTTTCACTATTTTGAAAATATTGTTACTTAAACTTAATTTTGAATGAAGCGAGTAACCTGGAATTTTCTAAAAAATAACATGGAAAAGTCAGGGAATTTTTTTTAACCAAAAGTGTATGAACCCTGTATTACTTTTTCAAATTCTTTTTCTAAAACAGTTTTATGTTTTGCTTTAAATCTTGTTCTGAAAGCATGAAAATATTATGCAAATTTTGGCTCTTTAAAAGTGAAAAAAAAAATAAAAATTGTATGATTTTTTACATAAACCCTTGAAGGTCGTTCCGATCCTATTTGATTCCCAATTAACTCAAACAGCCTTATTCTGAAAATCGTCAAAATAGGAAGAGAAATTATTAAATTTAAAACTTGAAAACGCAACTTGTTTTTGACCGCACAAAGCCCCCCCCCCCCGCGCATCACTTTATCATTCCTTTGCCATAATCAATGTTCCATGTCGTCCCATAAATCCTGTGTTTCATTAAAAATCCTATATATCATTAAAAATATAAAGAAAAGAAAACTAAATTTCTATAAACTATATCTTATATTCCTGCTGTGATGTGGACGCTAATACTTTCGATCAATTAGGAATACGTTCCATTGAAAATCATTTAAACAACGGGGGCTAGGTTGCTATTTATTCGAATAGCTTTTTGTAATTTTTTTAATCTTCAATCGCATAAGATTAAAATATAAGCCAAATAGCCAGTCCTTTGATCGTTTTCCCTTCATAGTCATCCTAACATGGAGACGCTGCGTATGGAACGTAGTCGTCATGTTTGGTCATACTCTTAGTTCAAATAATGCAAAAAGAATGTTTTTTTTTTGGAATTATGTTCTTGGTAAATGCCAAATTGTATATTACTGGAGGAGGTTTGTAGTTAATTATTTTTATGCCAAAAAAAAAAAAAAAAAAAAAAAAAAACAATAATCTTAATTATTGAAAAAAATTCAAATCATATGTTTATCTAATATTTTTTCTATTCCCTTCGTCCTAATTTTCTTACAGATAATTCTTTTCGTTAAGCTAGTTACCTGAAAAGTACATGTTGATTTTTACTGTCAAGGCGTTTGCAATGATTTACAAAAAGCTTTTAAAAGAATTTGTTGTTGTTTTTATGGGGAAATACTTTTTTTTTTTTTTCACTGTGGGACCATGGTACTGTGTACACTACTTTATTTTTGGTTTAAATGTTTTTTTTTCTTATAAAACTTTAATATGCGTGGAATGAACCATTTGATTCAGGAGCCTCCCAACCTTCACCCAATGCCTCTTATATTTCCATGATTAATATAATTTATATTTCTTGTTAGCATTCCTTTAGCATCACTTTCATAATATTTGTTTCAAAAAAATACAAATTGAAATCTTTCCCCGCCCCCCCATTCTCGTACTAGAGTGCTGTTTTCGAAACCTGGTAAAACTGGAGGCCACCAAGTTTTTTGAGTCTAGTGGCCATTGGCCACTTGAAAATTTTCTGAATCTTGAGGTCTAGCATCTGGTATATTAAAAGCTGAGCACGTGCATCACTGATGTACTTTTGAAAATATTTCGGTTTTTGAACTTTTTGGTCTTTTTCACGAAATTTAAATGATAGAGTTTAGTTCTTTGGTGTTTTTATGCAAATATCTATTGTGCATTATAAAATATTGTGCTGAAACGATTTACCGCTTTGTTACCTAACCTAAAATTTTATTTTTCAAGGACTTGTGCTTGTGGGGCAAGTTGTTCCAAGGAACAACTAGCCCCAAGGAACTCATTGCCCCTATTTATCTATAGCAACAGTGCAGTAAATAAAAACATACATAAATAAATGTATATATGTATATATTCGTTACTGTAAAATACAGAAGTTTGAGAATGTCGACTCTCACTGGTGATTCATCGAAGATATTTGGTTGTTTACTTATAGACAGATAGAAAAATATGAAGTTTTTGAAGATCAAAATGCAAATCAAAATATCTTTCGTACTTTCATATGAAAATATGAAATTTGCAAAATTTGTTGTTCTAGAGCTTGATTACGCCACCTTGTGGTGTTTTGAGAAAGTAGCCAAAAAAGGTAAAGCAGTTCAATGTTGCTCAGACAAGACAGTTGTCCCATTAAACAGATCATATCCTACTCACATGGATCTGTCTAGGCTTTACCTATTTAACCGTTATTAGCCAGAGACTGTAGCTTCTCCTTTGCGAGTTCAGCCTCCTGGTCAAACTTGTGATGGACTTTCATTATCGGAGGTGTAAATTTGAAATGCAAGTAACCTTCCTTTTCATAATACAGAGAAAGGTAGGTGCAACAGTCGCTGAAAATGGTAGTTAAAATGTCATGCGTGTACAATAAACTCCTGGTTAACTGCGGAATAGGGCGCCACAGTAACCGCAGGTAAGGGAATTTCGCGGATATTTGTTTGTTGCACAATAGGTAAGAAAAGCAACACTAGTACATACAAGAACAAATGAAAATCAAGAACACTGACATACATTCAAACTTGCTAAATGATGCTAGAGGCAAACCATTAAACTAGTAACACTAAAAGTGACAATTGTACTATGTAGAAAATGTACGTAAATGCAAAAAAAAAAAAAAGAATTGCTCATTATTGCAAACGTACATAGAAAATCTTGCAAACAGATCAACCAAATGAAATCAACTAAGGTTACGCCAAAATGTGTAATGCAGGAGAATTTTTTCTAGCAAAACTGGCCCGGCCACATGTTTACAGGCAAATGTAGTTTGGATGTAAAAATTGGGTTTCAACTAGTCAGATTTCGGTGACCAAGGAGAGTTTGATGTCATTTGTAAAAAGGGAAAGAAAAAAATTGGAATGTCTAAAAATAGATCTTGCACATGTTAAGCTAAAATGAGTATTTTCTAGACATATTAAGTAATTTTGAAACGCAAAAATAAATAAGTAAATAAATAAACAAATCTGCAAAAACAATATCCGCCCGTGAGTAATTGAGAGTTCATTTTTATCGTTTGCACTAACCTCGTTTATGGATAATCAGTTATGTTATTAGTTATGATCAAAGATTGGTTTCTGTTATGGTTGCAGACTGAACTAGTTATCGCAGCTTATTAGCTATTCTAGCTGTTAAATATTTTATTTCATTTTGCTATATTATTCTGTTCCTACTATATTTTACTATGTTAATATACACTCTGTCGCAAAAAAATATATGCACCTAGAAGAATTAAAGCCACAATCATGAAACTCGGCACAAATGCAGTTTGGTAGCCGATATGCAAATGATTAAAATTTCAGCGCCAATGAAACAAGGCTAAGCGCGGTATGAGCATGTGAGTTGCACAGGTGGGAGAGTTTAAAAGCATGAGTACTTGTGCCATAGGGCTATTCAATCAAATCTGTTGACTTCGTTAGACTGTATTGTGCCTTAAGATGCCTCTAAGATGTAACCGGCAGCAGCGCGAACAGCTGACGGAGTTTGATAGGGGCCGTATAATAGGCCTCAGAGAAGCAGGTTGGTCAAACAGGAGTATCAACCGCCACCTCGGTCAGGAGTTGCTCAGTGTTGGCAATAGTGGATCACAGGAACAAAAGTCTACCGTCGCGGAGGGTCAGGGCATCCCAGGAACACTAATTAACGTCAGGATCGCGCAATCAGAAGAGCAGCCACGTTGGCACCGACAACGTCGCTTGCATCGATTTAACGACACTTACCTCCTTCCAGGCATCCGGTGGTATCAAGGGAAACCATTAGGAGATGACTGGCCGAAGTTGGCGTAAGGAACTTATTCCAGGCCCCACAATGTATGTCCGTAAAAATTTTTAGGTCCAGAAATTTTCTCTTTATAATCTTGATTTGTAGGTGTTCTAATGTGAGAATATCTTGGGTAGACATGTTGAATCCTGCGCAAAATAATTTTACAGGCTATCAAAGATAGCGGCCATTTTGGTTCACTTGCTCATTACGTTTTTCGCAGCATGCATGCCTATAAATTTAATTTTAGTTTTGGACTGAGATTTTTGGGGCGTAGAAAGTCAATTAATGTAATAGTAACGTCATTAAAGTCACTCTGGCTATTTCCACATTTTTTTCGTGAGATATCTCTGACGTTTTTTGTTTAACATTCTGGTTACTAGAAAAGTGAACAAAAATTAATAACTCTTAATGAAACCAAACGATTTTACAGTGCAAAATCTTTTGTGTAAATCAATATTTTTCAAGGTCACTAGCGCAGCCAGCAATACCTTCTGGAGGGGGTGTTTTGATCAAAAATACCTTCTAAAGGGGTTTTTGATCAAAAATACTTTATGGAGGGTTTTTTTGATCAAAACAGCGCTTTCATATACATAAGCTACTGTATTTGAATTCCACAGTTACAAAAACTTTTTGTTTCATGTTTTTCTGTGACTAACTATTTAAGCAATGGGTGATATTTCTAAAAATAGTTTAAAAAGTTTTGGTGTGCAATTGAAGACATCTGAAGACAGTTTTGACAAACGGAAATGTATTATATATCAAAAGGGAATCAAAAGAAAAAATATGTTTTCTGGACAAAAACGAGTGCGTGAAGTTGCTGAAATACTAAAAGACGTAATATTGAAAAACGCTGCAGGAAAATATAGTGTGTCATTGCATCAACCAGTGCTACAAGAAATTCACGCGAGAAAAAACTCTAAAAAAATGGTAGAAAAAAAATGCACAGACAAATTATTATGAAAGTGAAAAGTTTTAGAAAATCAGAGAGTACTGAAGGAGGTCCAAATCAAGACGAAGTTTTTGACAGGGTAGCAGATCTTAACAGCGATATGAATGTTTCTGCTGCGAATTTATATGCACATCTAAACTGTATGAGTTCTTATATTCGAAAGCATGAGGGAGAAACCAATACACAGTCTGCGCAACATCTATCCTCAAAATTTGAACTGTTTAAAAAGGCAAATGAAATATTAAAGCCTCTTTTTAAATGCTGGGCATGGATTTATTCTTTCGGAAATAAAAGAATTGATGCTCAATGCTCAATGTAGATGAAAATGCATTGGTTTATATTAATGAAATAAAACCATTTCTCGTAACAACGTATAATGAAAGGATTATTTTCTGTGCTTTCTAAAGATAGAATGAACCTTTGTTGGTTTTTTCTAGTCATTTATCTTCAAAAGTACTTGCTGCTGCTATTCGTTGACAAGAAGCTGTAATGTTCGTTGAATGGGGGTAGATCGTGGGATTTCAAGACTGCAGAATGCATCTAGAGAAAATCATTATAAGATGTTAATTTTAGACTACAAGAGAAGGTTCTAAAGATGAAGGTAAAGATGGTTCAGGATGATCTTGGCTCAAGGATGAGGAAAAAAGTCAAATAATTATTCAATCGCTACGCACAAATATTGAAAGCTTGAAAACAGAGTTTGAAGATTTTGTTAAGGGATGTAGTGACAAATCGGAAATGTGCAGGTATTGGGAAGTTTTTCGTTCACTGGTATCACTTGTAAAACACTTGATTATTGCTGATCGCGAAGAAAATTACAAATTGTGCGTGCAAACTGTTGAGTTACTGTTCCCAGTCCATAGCTGCCAAGTGCTCTGTTTTTCCCGGAGTTTCTCCGATTTTTATTGCGTACTCCAAAAATCCGATTTATTCCGAAAAACTCCGTTTTTTGACTTTGCTTGTACACTTTTCGATTTCTGAGGAAAAAGAAGAAATTTCCCTATCCTGGAAGGTAGGAAGTGTGCACAAACTCAACAAAAGAGGAGGCAATTTTATGCCCTGGAAGCATTAGTGTCAAGATAAACACTGAGTGGGAGCTCTAATCGATCGGAGAACATCGTTTTTTCATTGAGCATTTCAGCTACGTGCAAAACGTAGCTGCCATGTTTGGTCATTCAGAAGATGGAAGTAGACGATGCTTAAGTACTTTCGACAAAGCAGAATTGGGGGTTTCTTTTCACCGCAAACTAATGAAAATCAGCAAAATGTGCTGCAAAATGGCTTTTTTTTTTTTTTTTTTTTTTGTTATTTTAAATAATTTTATTGAGAAATGAAAACAAGTATACTATTTAAAATTTCATTTTATCCCTATTGCTTTGGACATGAATGTGCTAAAGATTCTCAATTAAATTGTAGTTTCATGGGGATTTTTTATTTTCAAATTATTTTCATGCAACAAATTCAAAATTTTATATCTGAATTTTTGACTTAGTCGCCATATTTGGTCATTTGCAAGATTTAAGTACACAAAACTCTTCAAGTGGCCAAGTTTTCAAAATTGGAATTAGATGTTTGTTGCAATGCAAACTATTGAAAATAATGCGAAATGGGCTTCTTCTTTTTTTTTTTTTTTTTTTTCTCCCCGGAAAATGAAAAATTTTTTTCTTCAGAATATTATGTTATCCTGATTGGTTTGGATGCTAATGTGCTAAAAACTGTCTATTGCATCTAAATTTTAGTTTTTAAAGGACTATTAATTTATAATTACTTTTAATGCAACAAATTCAAAAATCTATCATCTTAAATTTTTTGCATTGTTGCCATGTTTGGTCATTTGCAACATGGAAGTAGACAAGACTATTAATAGCCTAAGTTTCCGAAAACAGAATTGGTTGTTTTTCTCAATGCAAACTATTAAAAATAACAAAAGGCAAAAAGTTATTTTTTTTTAATTATTTTTTTGAAAGAGAAATTTTATCTGTATTTGATCCTTATTGCCTCGGAGGCTTTGTTATAAGCTGAAACCATTTCATCTAAAATGAAAGTTCCTGCTGACTTCTCATTTATTTATTTTTTTTCATAAATCAGAAATCTATTTAACTTGAATTTTCCATGTACAAAAAAAGTATTGAATGACTTTATTTTAAAATGTATGAAGTCCTATTCATCTATTTTTTTCATGAAAGTTGTAAAAACTGCCCCATCTCCCCTCCAGTTTGTGTTTCAAAACTTGGTGACAGTGGTAGCCACTAAGTTTTTGGAGTCTAGTGGCCACTGGCCACTTAGAAGATTTCCAAGTCTTGACCTTTACTACGAAGTTGCTTTGCTTCCAAGTATAAGAAGTAATCGTGTTTTTTTTTTTTTTTTTTAAATCTTCAATATGTTCTTATGCAATGCATTTTCAATACATGTAGGATATGTATAAAGGAATATTTTTAAAAAGGGTTGCAGTTTTATTAAATCAAACAGTAATCATGTTTTTTTTTTTTTTTAATTTTCTATATGTACCTACGTAATGATGCTTTTTTAATGTAAAATATTTTTATCTTATACTTGGTTGTAGTTTTGTTGAAAATCTAACATGAAAATTCAGAAACGCATTGTAATGGTGCTTAGAACTTATAGAAGCTTACGGTACAGAAGGAAGGTTTAGCACAGGCCACGATTTGGTGCTCCTATTTTAACCCTCATTGCTCCTATTTTTTCCCTTAAGTGCTCCTATTTTTTTTATCTTGAGGTTGGCAGCTATGCCAGTCTTTCATGAATTTGACTGCATCAATTATCTATGCAACATGATACATAGAGAGGCTAAAAGTGCTAAAAAATGAGTGTCCCTACCTGTAGGAAAAATTCCTTCAAGGTAAATTTGTTGTTAAAAAAAAGAATGCTAAATTCAATGCTGTGAAGCCTGAGATGAAGTTGGAGCAAACAATTCAACGGTCACAGAAAACTGCCAGAGGAATTGCAGAGCAGACGAGAAAAAGTATGTTGCCGAGTGGCATTTAGTGTATATTGAAATTTTAATGATATGCAATGTGTTTCGTGGTCTTACTAATTCTCCTTTAATGGATCACCGTGTGAGTGTCCCGCATCATTATCTTTATAGGTAATCGTAGCCAGTATTATGATAAAAATGTCAAAAGACTTGCTGACTTTATGTATCAACATATAAACATATAAATCCCTATGAGATTTCTGAAACAGTGCAACTTGACAGCTTTCTCACTAAACATCTTGTGAATGGTAGTGTCAAGATTCGCCTTCTCAGTATAATGAATCATTGATCAGAACAGTACCGCCAGTTTAAACAAGAGACATTTGTTTCAAAAATTGTCTGATTTACTTTCGAAAGTCAACATACGGTTTGATGCACACAGTTCTTCACAAAATATCACTTACAAGCTAATGGGAAAGAATCAACTTTAACAAGGGTACTGAGGCATGGAAATAGTAAATGAAAGAGGAAAATTCATTAAAAATATTTTAGCTCATGACTTGTTTCCAACGAGCACATTACGTGATGATGATTCACCTACCAAGCTAGATATTATCGTTGCACAGTTGCAGAATCATCTGTTGCCAAATAATTTTCTATTTAGCTAAGAATCCCAGATAAAAACTGCCCTCATAATCTATTTCATGTCACAAGTCCGCTAATTGAAAACTTTTGGAGAAGTAATCAGCAATGTTCTGCACAGATCCATTTCTGTATGCTCTTTTCATGAACTTCATGTTGTGTTCGATAGTTATTTGCAGCATTCGGTGAAATAATCTAAAAGGGGGAGAAGAGAATCACCCAAGGGGGCAAGAAACCTTGCTGTAATTGACAGAAAATCACTGATACCTGTGCAGGTCAAAAAATTCTGGTCTTTAGTATCAAATAAGGAAAATTTACAGTACCTAGCACGCAAGGAAATAGAAGGAATCTTTAAAAATGCTACATTTTCAGCGATTGCTGGCGGTTTAACAGTTAAGAAGCAATCTGCAAAACTTTTGAAAGGAGATATGAGACAGATCATTCAAGAACTTAATTAGAATAACGCATTAGAAGAAGCGGATCTACGAGTTGTTCCACACTTAGACTGAGCTGATAAAAATAGTTCAAAAAGAGTGGTTGTGGCATCAAATGATACAGACGTCGTAGTGCAATAACAGGCAATGCAAAAACAGATCGTAACCTTTTTTAAAAGTAACTTATCTTGTAGTTTTCGTTTATTGTGTGAATAAAGAAACATGCATGTGATAAGTGCAAGTATAAGAGTTTAAAATGAGCATTCTGGATTATTTATTAATTTTTGTGCACTTTTTAGTAACTAGAATATTCAACAACAAATATCAGAGATATCACCACGTAAAATTGTGGAAATAGCAAGAGCGGCTTTATGACATAATTAATACATTAAATGACTTCCTAGACTCCAAAAATTGTTGTTAAAAACTAAAAGTAAATTTGAAGCTACGCCCGTTGCGAAAAACGTAATGAGCAAGCGAAATGGCCGCTATCTTTGATGGCCTGTAAAATTATTTTGTGCAGGATTCAACATGTCTACCCAAGATATTCTCACAATAGAACACCTACAGATCAAGATTCTAAAGAGAAAATCTCTGGACCTAAAAATTTTTACGGGTCTACATTGTGGGGCCAGGACTAACTGACATCCATTAAGACGTTTGCCACTGACCCCACATCACAGGCAGTGTCGACTGGATTTTTGCCGACCTCGGGCAGCTTGGAGTGTAACCGATTGGAGGCATGGGATTTTCAGCGATGAATCCCGATTCAGTCTCAGTGCTGATGATCACCGTACACGTGTGTGGAGGCGCACCGGCCAGCGTTCCGATCTGGCATTTGTTGTCGAGCGGCATACGGCCATTTCACAATGTGTGACAGTATGGGGGGTGATTTCTTGGGACACACGATCACCTCTAGTTGTTCTCCAAGGCACTTTGACAGCTCGCAGATATGTGGACAGCATTTTAACGCAGATTGTTCTGCCCGTGCTATCAAGTCGCCCAGGTGCTATTTATCAGCAGGACAATGCTCGTCCACATACTGCCCGACTCTCTCAACATTGTCTTAAGAGATATGACGTACTCCCATGGCCTGCCAGGTCACCAGACCTTTCGCCAGTAGAGCATGTCTGGAGCGTTCTGGAAAGACAACTGGGGCAGCCATCTCGGGATACAGGGAAATTAATGACGCAGTTGCAAAGATTATGGCATGATCTTCCGCAGGGGGTCATAAGTGACCTAATTGATTCAACGTCATGTCATGTTTCGACTTGTATAGCTGCCAGAGGTGGCTTTACTACTTACTGATTTGTAACCTTTTGCATGCTGTAACTGCTTAATAAAATGATCTTTTATTCTGAATTTTAATTATCTTTTTATCTTCTTATACACTACATGCCTGCCAAGTTTCGTGAGTGTAGCTCAGTTTCTTCTGGGTGCATATATTTTTTTGGGACAGAGTGTATTATACTATTACTATACTTATTAACTGTGCCTTAATTTATGTATTTGTACTTAAAGGGTAATAATTGAACCTTTAAGTACAAATTATCAATGCTAAAATGTAAAATAAGTTAAGTTTTTTTAAAGTTTAAGAAAAACATTTGATTATTTGGACAATATTGATTACTAATCTTTTAATAAACACTTGTTTTTAATCAACAATTTTTTTAATCACAAATTAGACCTTTGACAAATTACTTGTCTCGAAACAATGTTCATCTCGAAATCATCGTTTAACATCGTAGTGTTGATATCGGAACAACTTGCCCCACCTGTGGAACAACTACCCCTTAGAAGAGCAAGCTGTTCCTTCTTGACTTTTGGTAGTATAAAATTAATGGTAAAAAAGTCGTACAAAATACTACAGAAAAAACAGTTGCTACATCAAAGGGGAATATTATACTCTATTTTAATCTCAGTATAATAATTCTAGAACTACATTTTTATAATAAATTTTGAGCTTGTTTAAAAAACGGAACTTCTAGCCATCTCTCCCCTACTAATTTATGTGATTAGCCATTTTCTGTTCAAAATAAAAATTAACTCAAAATATGTGATCATTATAATTTAAAAGTTATTGAGAAAGAGGGATCACAGCAAGATAAATCTTATACATGAGGCACTGAGAAGCAAAGGGATATAATTGCAATATTTAAAATTTCGAGTTTGAATGTGTTCAAAGTTCAGATCCTAGGTAGGTTTTCATTGAAATTATTTTTCTAAATCATGCAGTACAGCAGCACCCACCAGAGCTACTATTATCATCTTTTACCCTAAAACGGAGGAGAAGTTCTCCTACCATCTGTACTGATTATATCCAAATTTTAATTTTGGCACTTACATCCCTTAGCTTTTCGCTGCCTCGTATGTAGGTCAGGTTTTATTTCGCTATTTTATAGTGATTGAATTTGGGGGGGGGGGGAGAGATCAAAATATAGCTATGTTTGTATAAAAATTACTGATATTTAAGCACTCCAGATTTAAAATAATGTAGAATACCTCGCCTGCTATAGCATGAAATATATTGTTGTAGAGTTCACAGCATCACTGGATCATCAACACATCTGGACTATTAATACATAGCTGAGGCAAAAAGAACATCTTTGGTTAATAGCTTCAACTGTGGCAATGCTCAGCATCTAATCACAAAATCAGATGATGCTGCGTATAGTGAAGAAATCCTACCAAACTTGATAGATCTTGATTGGTATTACTTAATAACCAACAGTATAAATATGTTGTGCAACTCATAGTTTTGTTATTTATTATATGTTTAAGTTTTAAATTTTGAATCTGTTTGTTTTATTAGGTCGGACTTTACTCCTTGAGTGTCATTACTAAAGCTTTGGGCCCAAAACTCAAGCCCCATTTCAAAGGTCTTCTGAGTTTATTTCAAAATACTTTAACAGACAGATCAAGTATAGAAATACCATTCTATACCATAAAGTAAGTTATTGTTCTTTCTGCAAACTTTGTGTATGAAATATTTTCTCTTATATTTTTAAACAAAACGTTGCAAAACTATCAGCAAATTTAGTAATTTAAAGGTATTTCTACTAGTGGGTGAAATGATAATGGATGTTCTCCCAAAATTTTTGGAAATTTCCTACAGTAGGAAGGAATCTCGTACCAGAATGAAATAGGTTAACAAGTTCAGATTCATTTGAAATTTAACAAACAAGTATGCTTAGCTGTTAATTGTCACAGTTTTCATTGAAAGATAAGTAGTGTCCACCACTTATATGAATCACCTTTGTTCTAAATAGTTTTGATCGAATAAAGCAGCTGATTCAATAATGCTGGATTTTGTTCTGTTTTTGATGATTTGATTTATTAAAAGGATTGATTTAATCAATCACCATTCAATAAAACGACATCCATTGTACTTGGAATATTCTAGTTCAGGTAATTCGTGCTGACCATATTTTGACATCCTTATATTTGTGATTACATTTATTTTAAATATGAGTAGAGTTTTTTGAGTATGTTTTAAGTTCTTAAATACAATATAGTTCCTTGATTTTTTTTTTTTTTAATTTTTGAAAAAAACTTCATGTGCCATCAATAAAGGCCATCAATAAAGCTGGTTTAGAAGAAGGAAAGAAACTACCATGTAGTTTTTTTTTTTTACATAAGAGTTGGTGTGTCTCATCTAGTAAATATAGCTTATAATCATTATTTATTTTAATTTCATCTTCAATAGAGCAGTAAACTTGAAAACAGCTGTTCAATAACCATTGTAAAATTCAAATTAAATGTTTTCTCCATCAGAAATTGCTATTTATTTTCCCATTTCATTCGTTTTTTAGAGCACTTACTAATATGGTTTGCAGTATAGGAACTGAAGAAATGGTAAGTATACTAAGTTTCATTTTCTTTCAAACAAATTCATGTTCTTTTACATTCGTAAGGTCTGGAAAATTTATCTCAATGTAGCTGCAGTAATATTCATTTTTTATTTAAAAAGAAGCTGAAAACAGTAGGAAAAATTTTCATAAACTTTATGTTCTTGAAAGAAACTCTAATTTCATTGATCTTGTAATTCATTCAAGTCTTTTGTTCATTGAGTCGATAAACATTTTTTAGGGTTCGTACTTCCTTAAAGAACCCTTAAGAAACCCTTAATTTCATCAAGCAAAATTAAGGTCCCTAAAAAAACCTTTAAAAGTCCTTAATTTTCTAAAAATTACCTTAATTTTTTAAAAACTAAATGAAGTTCAGTCCCATCTTTCCTATTTTCTCCTTTCAAATCTTCATTCTCCGCAATATCTGCTGAAAGCGTATTTTTAGGAAACATGCCAGCAACGTCAAACATGTGTTTCGCCGAAAATTGCATGCCTTGTTTAAAATTTCAATCTTTTTGCGTCCTGCAAATATCTCAATCATTTTTAATGTTGGAAGGTTTTTTACCAAATGCTACTTTATATCTGCTTATTTTATTCATTATTTCAATTATATTTTTGTTTCTTAAATTTATTTTTTTAAAAATGCAAAATTAAATCAAAAACGTGGTCCTACTCCCACAGTCTCGGATTTTATTGAAACTTGGCATGGTTCCTTTTTTTTATGTATTTTAGAAAGCGTTCAAAATATTTATGATGAATCTCTAATGGTTTAGGTTTTACAGCCTGTAAAATTCTTTGGAATTTCATGATTAAATGAAGCAACTTTTGTGTTGTTTTTTTTTTTTTATCCTGAAATATTATTATGAAGTTTATTAAACCAAATTATGAGTTCCAGTGCAAAGGAAATGGATAACCAATTATATATTTATTTATTTTCAATTCTTGCTGTGAAAAGTATGTGTTACCATATAAAGAAAACTTTTTTTAATCTGTCGTAAATAATTTTTTTACAAACAAACCTAATTTTAAAATTTATGTTCTCATTTTCAATACCTTAAATTCAAATGTTTTAGTTAAAAAAAATACTTATCTCTGAAAAATATGAAAAATTGATATTGAGTGATGCGGCAAATATTGAACTCTGGCTCCCTCAACTCTTTATTCGAAATTCAGAAGGAGTTAGAATTTGCTGCCTCTTTTTCAAAATTTAAACTTCTATGGAAATCAACAAACTTGCAAGAAATGGTGCAATACTGCAAATTGGAACAAAATGGGATGCTAGTAACAATAACAAATGAAAAGTAATAATAGCAAAACCATAGTTTAAATATCTTGAGAAAAAGAGATTTGAGTTCTTTTCCTTCAATTTAGCTATCACTTCAATAATGTATGATAAAAAAACTTAAAAAATAATGCTTTAATATAAAACTAATTTTCTACAGTTATCTCCATTTTCCTGATCTGTTTTTATAATTGAAATTTGAGAAATGAATATTATACTTTAAGAACAACATGTGCCATTTATTGTATTGATTACTACCCAATTATTTCAAGCAAAAATTTAGTGTCTTTGAAACTGGTTAATTAGCATTTTTTGTTGAATTTTGGAATGTCATGGATTCTCTCTCTCGGGGGATAATTTGATCTCATCCCTTTTCTGCATGATCTTAGGAAATCTTTTTTTTTTGGATTTATTCCTTTTTGCCCTTGACCAATCTCATCCCTGTGATGTATGAAATTTTAAAATATAATTCACTGATAATGGGACATCCCACTCAATTGCAACTCTTTCTGTATTTTGGAAACAATGTTAATATGCTTTTGTGTATATATAATATGTATCAAGTACTTTGCCCCCCCCCCCCCCCAGAAAACTTTGAAATGGTGTACCTAAATTTATTTATTGTTTTCAAAGAGTCCTTCAAATGTTTTGAGTCCTTAAAAAGTCCTTAATTTTTACTTTTAAAAAGAGTGTGAACCCTGTTTTTGCTGTTGCAAAACTGTTTTGAATATCTTTTTTTTGTTCTCTCAATTCTAGAATTTATTCCAAGGCCTAGTTCCCAGTGTTATAATGATGATAAAGCTTTTGGCCTCCGGTGATCAGGTACATAATCTTATTATTCAATTATTGCTAAGACAAGATATCTAATAAAAATCACGGAATGCAGGAGTGTCCTGGCCACCAAGGAAACCAAATGTCATCAGCCAACAAAAGAAAATCCGCCACCAAGAAGGACAGAAGAAAATAAACGCGACTAAGAACAGTTTACACGACAGAACAAGTTGGGGGGTTTTCTGGGTTTTTCATCCCTCTTTATCTCAGCCCCATGAAGATCCCTGGAGTTGATTTTTGGTATACTCAATCTCTAGTGGCCCCTGACGACGAAAACCAAAATACAATCCCCTGGACCATCAGGGGGAAAAGAAGTTTAAGTTAGAAAATCGCTAAAAAAGTTTTCGCTGTCTTTGACAAGGCTACAGTCCAGACGAAAAAAGGAATCAAACTGAAATTTCGCACACATTCATTGTGCCATATTGATGTTTCATTTGACCCCCTCTCCCTCACCCTGATTTTTACCCCTTCAAATTATATGTTCCTGGTGTTCTATCACAGCCCCCTGGAGGGCTATGGTAATGATTTTTTGTATACATATTGGCCATTGAGTACCTATACAAAAATTCAACCCCCAAGGACATCATGGGCCGGAGTTTGAAAATCACTTATTTCCCCTAATTCTTATGTACTTACTCTCAGCTCATAGGGTTTGTTAATCTCTGACTGCAATTGCAAGGTTAGAACAGATCTAACAGATATTCAAAAGTTGTCTTAGGAAATGAAATTTGAGATTCTAGGTCTATATTGGAAGTTCGTAATATAGATTTAGGGTTTGTGTTTTAAAAATTGTTCATTGTTTTTCTCATATAGTTATATGGAAATTGTGTCAAATATCTAAAGAAAGTTAGAATTTTTTGAGAATGTTTTCATTGTGAGTGGATGAGAGGGGGACCTTGTTAGGTATAAATTCTTGTTAGCAACAACAGTAAATGAATCCTACCTCATCACCTCACAAAAACAATAGTAAAAGGGTATGTTTTTCGTTACTTATAATGTATTACCAATCATTATGCATGACTGAGGTAACAACGCTTATCAGCACTCATTTTGCGTTGGTCGAATCAGTCGAATGTTTGGTTTCACTTTCGTCCACCTTTCCGGAACTCCGTAGTGGATGACGTCACATGGAAGCTTCTAGAAGGAATCTGATGGCACGTGTGCTCAATGATAGTAGTGACGAGTGTCCGTTCATGTGACTCGGATATGCTAATGACCCTGGGGATATTTAAACTGCTCGCGGTCTATGTTCCTTCTCTTTGATTACCTCTCTTCGTCATAGGCGTTTCACTTTGTCGGCATTCGAACTTGCTTGTTCGTGCCACTCGCCCCTCTTCAAAATTATGAGCTTGCATTAACTTTATTGCCTAATGGGTTTAAAGTTTTACATCAAAGCTTTAGTTGATAGTCATGCAGTATAGATTTCATCTTTTCTGTATTAGTCATCTCGTATATTTATAGCACGTAGCACCTGGTGTGCCATTGTTTGTAGCTAAATGTGAGATGGAATTAATTATTACATTTCAGTATATTTTATCATTTACAGACTGTTTTAGCTATATACCTTGTTGTTTAATAAACGTCATTCAAGTTTGAAATAGTATATTAGTCTTCTTTCAGAACTCACTCTGCAAATATTAAAGGAAATATTAAGGAGATATTATTAGATTAGAAATTCTCCTCAGCACTGTGGCAAATTTGGGATATCCACAATTTGACGTCGAGTACAGTTGTATAGATCTTCTAACACATTCAAATTTAAAATATATAAGGGCTTAGGTTTTTTTTTTTGCTTGGTGATATCATGCGTTATTTCATCTTTTTAATGAATTTTTAAACAAAACTAGGTGTTAAACAGGACAAAGTCTTCCATCAAGAAAAAGATAAATCACCAAATAATTAAAATTATTCCATAAAACGTCAAATAATCCATGATTTAAGAAAAAAGTCATTAAATAAAAAGTGAAAAACTAGATTAAAATAGCCCGCAAACTGTAAAACATTTAAAGAAACCTTCATGAAAATGTTGAATAATCCGTCAAATAAAGAAACTGTAATAATATTTATTGCAAAGTTGTAAAATACTCTAAAACAATATAATTTAAAATATAGTATTTCATTATCCAAGAAGTTTTCTTTGCAACAGACAGGATACAAGGATTGCAATAAAATTTAAACGGCTGTAATTTTGTACTGACATCACTTTTCTTGTAATTTAGGAAAAGGCATGTGAATCTATGGAGATCTTTGATGAGCTGGTAGAGTCGGAAGTTGCTGTCCTTGCTCCGCATATGAAAAGTCTCATTGAATTGTGCTTGGAGGTAAATTAATTGTTCAATTCTATAAATTGAACCACAATTTTTTAAAATTTTATAATGTCCTATATCGTGGGAACTGTTCTTAATAGGAAACTTACTGTAACTGAATACAAAACAATTTGTGACAAATTTATTAAATAGGTGCTTCTCAAAACTCTAACTAAAATAACTGATTTGGTTTTACTCGTGGTGTTACAACTTTTAGCATTGGATACAAGACTTGTTGACGTGTAACTCCCATTTTTTTTACTTTATTCCTGAAAAATGATATTTTCTTGTTTTGAAAAAATAACTTTATCATTGCTTACACACGCACATATATATATTCTCTTGTCAATCTTTTTCCTTTTTTTTAAATTTAAAAGCTTTTAAGTCCTCTATTTTCAGTCATTAATTTAAGAAAGAACTTCCCCTTTTTTTTTTTTTTTTAAATATATATATATATATATATATATATATATATATAGAGTGCAAAAAAAATTTAGAATCACTGTTTGAGAAAGAGTTTCTTGTAATTTCATTTAGGATGCCACATTATGTAAAGTAATGAGAAACACTATTGTATTAATTAATTTGATTCCACCTTGTATTGCTTGCCTTCTTTATTTCATTCCAAAATGCTTCTAGTGAATTAATTATAATAATAAAAAAAAATAAGTTGACAAATATAAAAGCTGTTTAGTTTTATTTATTAGTTTGCTTCATTATTTAGCAAGTTTTGTATTTGAACACCAAACTAGAAGAGACAGTGAGACTGATACTTGAATTCTAAATATGCAAATGTTAACTGCTATGTTGAATGCATGCACATATTGATTATCTTTTCCTTTTTAGATAGCTGCATCAGAAAAATTTGACAGTGAGCTTAGAATTAAAGCTGTGAATATTGTTGCTTATTTGATTCGTTTAAAGAAAAAGGTACTTATCATTCTTTGAAGATAATCAATGTCTAATGTTTCACTTTATTTTAAACTTAGTAATACAATTGCTTGTTTTCCTGGTTTAAAAGCCCCATTTAATTACTTATATTAATAGCTTAAATGCCAAATTGCCTGACTATGATGATCCTGAGTTTTGAGGTTTTTCTTTTGACAAATCAATGATCTGACAAATTTTTCATTCAAGTCAAAAAATTCTCTGAGAAATGATGATTACAATTTCAGAAAAGAGAGAGCGAAAAAAAAACCCTAGTGAGATTGATTGGGGAGTTAGGGAAATTATAAGTTATTTTGTGTAAATTTGTTTCTGTTGAAAACTTTTCATACTAAGAAATGCAAGTATGTATTTTTTTAACCTTTAGGTGCTATAGCCAACTAAATTTCAATCACAATCCTTTATTTGTTTTTGTTAATCCTTTGTGAATGCAGTGCATTTTGTTGTATATCTTTTCCTAATGTGAAAAATTTCTCTACTTAAGAATAAATATATTTAATTTTAAAACATTTTGTAATCAAATACAGGCCAATTCCTTCATCTGAAGTTCTAACTCAATACACTTGTTTGTGTAAAATTTCATTTATTAGAAGTCTTGCTAAATTTCATTTTGCAATGTTGCTAGACAATAAGTATTTGAGCTGGACATTTTGTTTGACTTTTATTTGTTAAAATTGTTCAGGCAATCATAAAACAAAGACTTGCTCAACCAATCCTTGATGTTTTCTTTCCCTTGATGTGCGTCCCATGTCCTGGTGATACAGATGAAGACAATGATGATGAGTTAGAACTGTCTTTACCTTCTGCTGCTGGACAGGTTAGTAACTAGTATCAACATAATGTACATGTAGTAAATGTCGGACATTTTGAAAACTGATGATTTGATGATGACTCTCAAAATATGCTTTAAATAAGTGATTGAACAGGCCTCATAATAAGAATATTCAATCTGCTTGTAAATATTTGTAAGACCTAAATTCATAGTGCCTGAAGCACTCATTTCAGTTTCAATCAGAACATGAACCTTTTCTAAATATCCAAGTGAGCTAGGCTGTTAGTTCAAAACTGAATTGGTAGATATAGTGAGTGAATGCATTTAGTTGGTTTTTAAGAACTTTGGCTTGAATGAGAAAGATGTGTTCAACAAATATCCATTTCACTAAAGCTGAAAACTGGGAAATTTGGTTAGTAGCCAAGAGCCGGTAGACTCAGTTTTATTAGTAGCCACTTTTTAAAGTTTGTAGCCACTTTTTAAAACTGCAACTATGTTTCAAATTTTTATTAATAATGAAAAAAAGTATCACCAGAATATCACTCACACGCAAAAAAGATGACACAACCAAAAAGCATAATGTTTTACAGTAGAGAAAAAAAAATTAAACCTTTTAGTACACACACAGTGCAAAACGAGGAAAAAGTTCGGTTTTAGAGCATTAGTAAATCATTTTGCAAATTGTAGAAACCTTTATGATGTTTTTCCTTTTGTAAGCAACATCTCAAACTGTTATATATTTTAAAATGAACCGCAAAATATGTGTTTTTAGTTGAGTTACTTTTTTTTGTGCATGAGCGATATATTAAACATGGTTTTCTGTAACCTGCCAACTATTCATGAGCATGTCCTAAAAGATGTATGCAAAACGCTTTTAGTTTTTAAATATGACTGGTAAAAGACATTAAAAATCTTGCACTCTTCTCTTCTTCAATTTTACCCTTTCTACCACGTAATCGCTGAGCTGTAGGGCTGGGCAATATACCATCATATATCTGTATGTATCTACTACTGTGATAACGATATTGAAATTTTTATCCGTACGATATATATCGCTTGAAAAGGAAATACTGGACGCAATTACGGAGAAATTAAAATACAGACTCAAAAAACATAATCTTTCATAGTTTGGTGAGATGGGTAAGTGTTTGAAATTTCAAGAAATTATCAGCATTCTTTAAACAGTTATTTAATATTTAATTATAGTAAAAGGGAAAATTAACAATGCCATCAAAGGTCAAGGTGGACCCCTTGTCAGTTAGGTCTCCAAATCCCCTCCCCCTATAAAGTTTTCAAAACTTATACTACTACGACTCAGAGTGAGGCTCTTCCAAGGACCCCGCCTATAATTTCTGACAAAGCTTACATAGCCATTCGTGGGCTCTGAAAAATGAATATGTGTTGGTTAAGAAAGCATCTTAATACAACAATTAAAAAATAATCAATTTAGGTATCAACACGATTCATAGTTCAAATTACACATGAACCATTAATGTTGCACTAAATAAAAGGTTTAAGAAAAATACTGAACAGAAATATTTTCATTTAAAAAAAATGAAAAACGAAAAAATCCTAATGAGATTACTTTTGTGGCATATTTATCTCACTAGAGGGAATGCAACTCATCTGAACGAAATTAAAAGGAAAAACATAAATTCCATTCATGACATATGGCACCATTTGAAACGATGATAAGTTCTCACTATTGCCTGCAGCTCCGAGCGATGCGCGAAAATAGGGATTTTAAGTAGGTTCTACGCATTTACGGCGATATGGGTGAAAATGTGGATTTTAAGTAAGTTCTCCGCATTTATGGTGATATGCGTGAGAGTTGGATTTTTACATAAGTTCTACTCATTTTTGGTGAGATGAAGCGTATTTTGGATGGATGCTCAAAAATACAGTTTTATATAATTTCTACTCATTAACCGATTTGAAGCCGTAATGATTCATTGCAGCTTGGTATTTTTTGAGTTTAGTTTATAATAGTCTTCGTCAAATACCGGAACTAAAAAGAAGCAAGTTTCGTGTTCATTTTTCTGTTAATTTGCTTGTGAAACAATGACACTGATGGGAAAACTGATTTAGCTAACCATATGCATTTTGTATTGGCTCTGCTGAAGGAAAATTGATTACATTTTTAAATCAACATTAAAAAATATGTGTATTGTTAGAAAACAATTAGAAAAACAATAGTTTCATATGTGTTACATATTATATTTAACCAAATGACAATTTTATTAATGCAAATTCACAATTTGCGTCAGATTTTTGCCAAATATGGCAGAGAAGTCCTTCGATGCTCAAGATTTCACATAGGGTAGTTTTCATTCGCAATCAGAACCACCCCACGCCCCCTCCCACTGGGGTTTCCTTTTACAAATCCACAGTTTTCGACGGATCTTTCCGAATTTGGCACAGCGATTCTTTGATGGACAGGAATTGTCATAGGGTTTTTCGCCCACTTAAGAAGGAAGGAGAGAGGGTGCGAATAAACCACAAAGGGGTTTTCCTTATACAAATCCAGTTTATGCCGGATTTTTTCCAAACATGGCACACAGGTCCTCTGATGCTCAGGAATTCACATTGGGTAGTTTTCATTCGCAATCGAGACCCCCCCCCCCTCCAACCGGGGGTTACCTTTTAACAAATCCAAGTTCGGCACAGTGGTTCTTTGATGGTCAGGAATTATCATAGGGTTTTTTGCCTACCTGTGAGGGAGGGGGGGAGGTGCGAATGCACCACATGGAGGGTTTTCCTTATGAAAATCCAGTTTATGTCGGAAGTTTGGCACTGCGTCCTTTGATGCTCGGAATTCACATAAGTTTTTTGTGCCCCAGTGGAGTGCGTGGGGATGGACCACCTTTAAGGGTTTCTCCGAAAAATCCGTGAAACGGAATGATTATGAAAAATCCAATTGAATTTTGAGTCATGAAATTGCTCCTTCTACACATTGACGGGAAATGTTTATGCTATTTTTTTTTTCTTTTTTAAAAAATCTGATTGTTAAACATGCTTCACTAGACGAAACTTTTATTTTCGAGGTAGACCATGTAGCACTGTATAATGCAGGTAGTGACATATACATTAGTAAAGGTATATTTCTTAGTTCTGTGTGCTTAGTGGGTGTATGGTGTGATTGTTTCCAAAATTTATAGCTGCATTCTTTAAAGATTTATTACTAGTATTTTACTTTAATGTTACTCAACTAAGAAGTAAAAAGTCTTAATGCTAAGGCTATTAAATGATTAAAAATAAACTAAGACATCAATGCGAAATAAAGCTCAAAACTCGTGGTCGCCAAATGCGACCAATTTTCAAATTTTGGTGACCATTATTTTCACTTCAGTCACCAATGTGGCTACCATTCCCCAATGCAACCTTCCCTGACCTATAGTCCTGACATATGACCTTTCCCCAAATTCTTTTGTCCACTAAAAGTTTGGCTACCGGATCGCTGGGGATAAAGGTGGGGAGGGAGTATTGTCCTCTTGTCCACTAAACTTTCAGCCATCGGATGGGGGAGGAGGAAGAAGGGGAGGTATTGTTAACGACACCCAAAGTATTTTTTTGCCCAACATTTGCTGCTCTGAAGCTGAAGTTATCTGTTCAGGAAACAAATCTTTTTGCCTTGACAAGATTTTCGACTAAAATGAATTCCCGTGGGGGAGGCAAACGGAGGAAACTTCTTTCTGATGTCTCTAGGTCCAGCATTAAGAATTATTTTACCACCAAATGCTGGTAATTTAATGTATTTTAAATATTATTATATTTATATGCAATTGTGGCTAATTGTGATATGTGTTCTGGTTCTGAATAGAAACAAAAATCGCAATCACGACGGCAAATTCGTTACAAAACTTACTATTTCGAAAACTCTGCTTTCTTTACACACGATCGCAAAAATATACAAATTTCATACTCCAATTTAGTAAATTATGCTTTTTTGATCTTAAATTCATTTTTCAACTTTATTTCTCCTTAACAAATGGCTATTTCTTCCTTTTGCAGTATTTTTAAACTAAGCGTTTTCAAAATGGCATTGCGTTGTTAAATAGTTTATTTTTACCAGTTAAGACGAAAACGTCTTTTCCAAAATAAATGAAAAGAATTAATCTTGTACAAGACAAGGTAAAAACGATATCACTAAAAAAAAATTTTTTTGCAAGATTTTTGTTTTTTTGTTTGAATTATATTGTTTGTTTTTCCTTTTTTTTTCTTTTTAAAATATAAAACTTACTGGAGGAGAGCACTTATCCGTTTATTTACTTTATTTCTCCTAAAAAATTGTTATTTTTAAGTTTGGAGGTAAATTCTCAAAATGGCGCCGGCTGCGTTGTAGATTGTTCATTTTCACCAGTTAGAAGAGGAAAATGTCTGTTCCAAAATAAATAAAAAGAAGTACAAATGTATTTATAAAACATGTAAATAAAATAAAATGGCACCCTTGCGTCTAGAGAAGGTGGAAAGAATACTGCTGAAATCCTTTTTTTCTTCTGCTGGATCTTTTATTTCATTTTTTTTTTTTTTTTTTTTTATATTGTTTGCCTTTCTTTTTTTTACTCATTTTTTGACACTTAGGCTGCGATTTTTATAAAATTTTGCATGCATTTGAAAAAGAAAAAAATATTTTTGTAGAATCGCAAATGGTTTAGGTTTTACATTCTGTTCAAGTTTTTGGTATTTTGTTGTTTTCTTTATCAAGGAACTATCTCGTCTTTTGGTTGAAAGCTGTAATGTTTCTAGGAGTTTTGAAAGCTGAAAAATAATAATCTTCTTTATTCGTGTATTTTTTTATTGTGATGTGTGTTGCTTAAAGATAAATTAATGCAGATTATAGTTTGCAAAAGATGTAATTAATATCTGGGCAAGGGTGCCCGTTCCCCCCCCAAGTTCAATTCCCCCCCCCTAACATTTTTCCTGAACTTCTTTTCCTTTTTTATTTTTTAGCTCGCTTTTTATTTTATTTATTTTTTAATATTTTTTATTTACTTATTTATTTTAATTATTATTTTATAAGAAAAGTTCTTTGCTACGCCAATGACATATACACACATACTAAATGAATAAATGGAATAAAATTAATTAAATAATTTAAATTAAAATAAAGTTTGGCTATTATTTTTTTGAGATTTGGCTACCATTTTCTGAGGTTCGGACAGGGTGCTGGTCTTTGAAAGGGGCACTATTTATTATAAAAAGGGCACTATATTTCAACGTGGTCTTCCCCCATCCTAGACCAATGACGCACCGCTCAAAAAGTACTGAGCCCCCCCCCCCCCCCAAAAAAAAAGAAAAAAAATAACATCTTAAAACACCTTGCAAAAATTTATCCATTCCTCTTTACCATGAGCACCCCCCCCCCCTCACAGGCGCATAGGCGGATTTAGGACTGAGTTCCTGGGGGGCAGGATTTTTTTTTATAGCAACATTTTTACTGCCCCCACTCCCGTGTTTTTGTGTGTTTCCTGTGATGCATAAGTCCACGTTTACTTTTTTGTGTGTCGTTTTAATTAATGTGTGTTTTCATGCTGTCCTTTTTGAATTGACCTTAAGAGAGGGAGCTGGTATCAAGAGATCGACGCCGGGCTCCCTTTTAAGTGGGAAATAGAATATCTCCAATTTTAGGGGGCTGGGGGTTTCTCCCCCAGAGGAAATTTTGTAAAATAGACATAAAATTCTGCATTTTGAAGCCTTATAAAGGTTAATTGGATAGACATAGAAATTGATAACTAGATTATACAGTTGTACAGTATTGTTCTAACTTTGTAAGAAACAACTATTTTAAGTTTGAAAGAAAAAATAAACTATAGATTTCTCATTATAATAACCTTTTTTTAATTATAAGTGGAGCAGAAAACGAAAAGGAATAGAGCTAGTGTATCATATTTTTCTCTGGTAAACAGATAAACAATATGCAGTAGAAGTAATTGGAGCCCACTTTGCTTAGGATTTTCAAAGACTTATCTAATTATTTTCAAGGACTCTAGAATAAATATAATTATTTAACGCACTTCATTTGTACTTTCCAGTCTCTGATATTTTAGTACTTGATTGTAAACTTTTACAGTCCTGTTCTAACTTTGTGAGAAATAGCTATTTTAAATTTAAAAAGAAAAAAGAAACCATAGATTTCTCATGACAACTTTTCTTCAGTTGCAAGTGGGGCAGAAAACGAAAAGAAATAGAAGTAGTGTATACTTTTTTCCGTGTTAAACAGATAGACAATATGCAGAAGAAGTAAGATAAAAGCAATCAATACAAAAGAATTTCCAAAATACTGCATTCGGGATTGAATAAATAACAAAATATGAAACATGTGAGTCACAAAAATTTATTTCAAATAATATGTTACAAACGTGAGAACCATGATTTTTACATTTTTAATACAGGATGTGGCAAGGAGCTGAATTTGACATATTTTGGCATTCCTCCCCCTCTACCATTTTTTAGAAATTTTAAAATTTAAGATTTTTAGCCATACGTTTCCAAACATTCAAGGTTTTCAAGCACTTAAAAATGAAATTAGTTTTTTCAAGCAATTTCCATTTTTTAAGAAATGAATCATGAATTTTTTTTGGGAGTTAGGGACCCACTTCAAAGCAAGGGCACTAAGCAGTAGCTTGTTTATCTTACTGACAAATTCGACCCTGTTTGTAATTCACTCTTACCTGCAAATTTTTGCTTGATTTTTTTTTTTTTTACAATTTTTACGAAAATTCGTCAGTTTTTACGGTTAAAGGATTTTTTCGATTTTACCAATCTTTGTTAGATTTTTATAGACTTCTATAAAGTTTCAGTAATTTTTTGAAAAAATTTTGATGACTCAATTATTTAGATTTTAATAATGACAAGGACTGACTCACTTAGACTTAGATGATTATGACTTACCTTACTTTTTAAACAGTATTTATAAAGTAAGTAAAATTGTACTCTCCCTCTAAGTAAAAAGATTCATTTAATCAGAGCGCTCAGATAACTGAAATTTATTCAGCTTGCGGTAGTATTTATTTTCTCTCTCTCTCTTTAATAGAGAGAGAGAGAGAAGGAAAGTTTTTTAGAATTTCTCAAAAGACCAATTAATCTAATATTATGCACAAATATACACTATGTGTCCAAAAAAAACGGTGCATGCCTTAATATTTGGTTGGACTACCTTTTGCGCGTATTACAGCTTTCATACGCAGTGGCACTGATTTACTGAGCTTTTGTAGGGTATCCGTTTTTATTTTCGACCACAATTCCATCAAGAGCTCTCCTAAACGTTCGATAGATGAAGGAAGTGTGATGTGTGATCTTTAATCCTTTCCGAGTATGTCCCACCGATTCTCGATTGGAGTGAGGTCTGTACTTTGTGGTGGCCAAATCATGTGTTGAAATGATGCATCGTGCTCATCGAACCAAGATTTAACAATTGTAGCCCGGTGTACTCTGGTGTTATCGTCATGGAATACACCACTACCGCCAGGAAAATAAAAGTCCATAGTTGGCACAACATGATCATCCAAGATGTTAAGGTACTGTGCAGACTTTATTTGGTTGGTGCACAATGCAGCCAAGCCTAGTTCAAATGAACAGAAACAACCCCAAATCATTACACTGCCTCCGAAAGAGTGCACAGCGGAAACGAGATATATAGAGTCCATTGCTTTGTGTGACTCTCTTTGAACCTTGACGTGTTCGTCATTTTGATAGAGCGTAAATTTTGAATCATCGGACAACATGACCTTTCCTCAATCATTAACTCCAATTTTTATGATATTTTGCAAATTGTAGTCTCTATCTTCAATCAATGGCACTCACAAGTGTCTTCCTTATTGCAACACAGATTCTTAGTCCCAATTTTTGAAGTTCTCGTGGTATTGTGCGCTTGGAAATTGTTTTACTTCCCTCGTTGAAGAGTGCTGTGAGTTGAATGGTCGATTTCTTGCGATTTTTCTTCGCTATTCGCATCAGAGAACGCTGGTCACGTTCGTCCAGAATGGATTTACGACCACAAAGATGTCGCGAACAGCAGCCCTTTTTGCACCTTTTAATAATGCTTTGAACAGTTCGCAATACTATACCACTAATTTCAACTATGTCTTTGCATTTTTTCCCACCTTGGTACAGGCCAACAATTTGTCCCTTTTTGAACTCTGTTACATCACTTCCTCGAACACAGCTACCAATTCCAGTCATGCTTACTTCGAACTAAACGGTCTTCTAGTGCAACGCCCGCATTTTAAGCTTGCATTGAACAAAGATTTATGCAAATATCTGTAATACTCATCTTCGACCGTGACTTATTTTTTGGACACTTAGTGTACTTGAGATGTGGACACAAATCATAACGAGTAGATCGTTCTGTCAGCACGAATGGGGGAAGGGGGGAGTTTTTTCCCCTTTGCTTTAGGTTTTAATTTGTTAAAATAATCATCAATTATTAAAAGTGTTGAAGCTTAATGTATAGCTCGTTTAACCTGTATTTTCATTCATATACTTGCCCAAATGGTTGCATTATGTCATGAAGTATTTTAGAGACATCAAAATCATGATGAATGTGAATTCAACTTTTTAAAGAATATTGTACTTCAAATAGAATAGTTATTAAAATACTGTGTAAAGTGCTTCAAAAATACAGTCATAGCAAGGTATAAAACAAAAAAGGCTTTATTTGAATGCCTAGTGTTGGATTTGACACAACTTCATGACACAAATGTGTTTGCAGATGTATGCGCTACGCGCTACCCAAGCAGCTGGGACCAACCCAAGATTTTAATTTAACTGACAATTTTTATGAAAATTTATTATATCAGCATTTTATTTTAGTGATTTTTTTAAAAGCAATATTATAGTTTATATATATATATATATATATATATATATATATATATAAACAGTGAAAGATCATTTTAGTTGGAAAAAGCACAAGTATGTTAAAAGTAAATTTTTAATTATGTCTAAGTTTTTTTAAATAATCTGTTAGTGTATGAAAAACAACGCCAGCTCAGTCAATTCCGAGGACTGCAGTTTCGTGCTTATTAGCACTCATCAGCCCAGCATAGGATTGACACGAGCTAGAGGTCAACCTTCAACTCTTCCTTAAGAGATTTTCCACCTCCAGCTCGGTCAATCCTATGCCGGGCTGATGAGTGCTAATAAGCACGAAACTGCAGTCCTCCGCTGGAATTGACTGAGCTGGCGCTGTTTTTCATGTATTTCTGCCTTAGCCCTGGCTGTAGGGCGGTAACTTACTGAATAATCTGTTAGTATACAAATAGTATTCAAAGATAATACAAATACTCAGCAAAAAGGAATGAATGAATGAATATTTGACAGCAGAAAATTTCCCTGGCAAATTTCACACAGAACAATACGTTTCCATTTCAAACATTCTTTTTTTTTGGGGGGGGGGCTAAAATTTCGAGATAACAAAAAAATACCCTTGTATTTTGGTTCAGTGGACTTTGTACTGCATACTACTTAAAAAACAATTAGAAAGTTCACCAATCAAAAACAGATGCAAAAAGATTGCTTCACAATCACTGGCAATGCGCCAAAATTAGCTAATCCTAATTTCCACGTGCAAACGAAAAACAGACACAAAGGGCTGAAATGCTACGAAAATGGGCTATTCATACTTTGTTTATTGCTCAATTCAACATTCTATTTCAAAAATAATTTTCATTTTCGTGAAGGTGTCGTATTTGTTACATTATTTCCATTAATCTTCCGATTTTGCAAGTGCGATTTGGGGGAAGTGATAGTTATAAATGGGGTAAAATCGACCTGTATTGAACCTTGAAATTGTTAACTAGAACAGTAAATGAATTTTTAAACGATAATTTCTCAAACTTTTCAATTTTTTTTTCCATTTTTTTTATTTATTAATGTTAATTAATTCCATAAATTATATTTTATTATTAGAATTTTTCGTGGTTTAATTCAACAAGCTTCGCTGGCCACGTTTGGCCTGCGGGCCAAAGGTTGTGCATTCCTTAGACTCGAAGGAATTCAAGCACTATGTTAGCTTTCAAAACTTCATGAATCACTTCAAAATAAACTCTTTTTTCCAAGCCTTTTACAAGGATTATCAAGAGCATACGAACCCTGCATCTGTTCTGTTTTGCAAAAAAAAAAAGAAAAAGAACAGCTTGAAATATTTCAGTAAACTTCATATTTTTTTGGCCGGCATCGTCGTCAAGAACTGTGTATTTTCAAATCAAGAACCGTTAGCATTTGCACTCGGACTTCGGACAAGAAATGGAGCAGTTCATCTGCATCTGTTCTTGTCTGACAAGTAGTACCCCTTCTACTTTTCCTGGAACTGGCGCCCCCTGGTCCTATAGATGAAATTAATATAGGAAGACTACCTACCACCCTCCCTCTCTCTCATTGTTGATTCTCAGAAACTCAAGGATGGGGAGGAATTAAACAATAATCTCCCCCCCACCACCATCGCGGACGATCGAACACCTTCCCTCACCCTTTCAAACCCATCCGTAGTAGAAGAAAGAAATCTATCCTTTGTTTCCAACTGATAAGTCTGTTAGAATTCTGAGAATCTCATCCCCTCTTTGCTTAGGTGCTTGCATCTCCTTTTATTCATGGGGCCGTTTTCAGGATGAAATTCTGGAAACAATGGCAAAACATGAGCGTTTTTACATACGATCCCTGGACAAATAAAATTGCCCCGATATCGCTGCAGGTCCAAACGATGCTTGAGGCATCTTTTTAAAAACACAGGGTGCATATTGTCATTTTTGAAAAGTGCAAAACGCATTTTGCGATCTAAAAGAAGGGCAGGGCGCATTCTGCCGATATGGAAAAAAACAGGGCTCTGCGCCCTTCAAAAACAGCCTAGCGGGAACAATATGCACAACCTCCTCCAGGAAAGTTTTGAATTAGAGAAACAATTGCATTTATTATATTTGGTAATATTTTTTGTTGTTTTCCAATATAATGGGCACTGAACTATAAATTATCCCTCCCCCCCCCCCCCCCCGGGAAAACTTTGAATTCTTCCCTGAATGTATAGATACATCGAAAATATCGATATTTGGAGAGCGATATATCGTAGAATTAAAATTCTAATGTCCCTCAGTCCTACTGAGCTTCTATCACAAGGCAGGTGGCACGTGCTGGGTTCAAAGTGCAAATGACGGTACACTGCTGCAGCTGAATTTCTTCCTCTAGCGGTGGGGAAAAGAAATACATTGGGGTAGCTCGAAACAGGGGGAGGGGAATGTGGTTCAATCGGGAATGCAAGTAGAGTGACTGTGCAAGAGTGGCGATCGATGACACATTATTTAATTGCCACTTTTGCAACTTGAATCGCCACGTGGCGAGTGGCGACCGCTAATTTTCAGCTTTACATTTCACTATTTCTATTGTAGACGTGCTTTCAAAGAACAAGATATATTCAAAGGCAGATTTTGTTGCTCACTTGATACTCACTTTTTACTGTGAAATAAAAATAAAAAATGTGTTGCTTTTTTTTTCATCCTGAAAAGGCAATTTCTCTGTTGCTCACAAAATTGTCAGCTTGTGTTTCATATTCAGTTTTATTAATAGTTTGTTTTATATATAGGCTCTTGATGTAATGGCTTTGCATTTACCCCCTGCAAAGTTTATTCCACTACTGGTAAGTACCAATCTTTAAATAAATGCATTCAAGTTTTGTGAAAATATAGTCTTTTCATGTTTTTGATTCAAGTAAAATTTTGACTTGATTTCAGTTTTCTAGCCTAAACTGCAGAGCTGTGTATAAATAATATGAGTGCCTTACATAATAAAAACATTTTAGAAAATTGGATTGAGTGGAACTCCTTGCAAATTTGCATGTGGTTAATTCTATGCATATCTATGCATAACTCACACTACAAATTGAGAATTTTCAGATACAAACATCTCTTTATATCAAACTTACTGAAGTATTCTCCTTTTTTTTTTTTTTTTTTTTTTCAAAGCTTTACTAATTAGCATTGAAACAAACAAACTATTCAACCTACTAATTTTCACTAAAAGCTTTACATGACAGTTGGAAGTGTTAAAATACAAATGTTACTCACACTACATGCAAAAGGAAATGATATTTTGGTGATATTTATATCCTTGGATATCTTCCTCTTTAGCAAAATTAAAAATAAAGCTTGCTCTATTTATGGAACTAGAAGGTTCAAAATTAAGAAAAATATGAAATATTTATTAATATAATCTATTTCAAAATATTAGGGGGCTTTCCCATATGTGACTCTCACTACTTATAGATTGTGAGTCACACTACAGCTTCCAAGTTCGAAACACAAAACAAATCGTACACATTTATTTTGCAACATTGACATATTTTATGCAACATAAATCTCAAAGAGCATGTTTTAAAGCAGAATTACAAGTTTTAAATTAATCCATGACACAATTATTAAAGCAAAAATTTTGAAATATGTAATGCATGTGCTGATTAAATGGCTCTGGAAGTTTTTTGTAGTACTATCAGAAAAATTTATATCTACGTTAGTAAGAGTGTTAGAAAGTCCCCTCCTAATTTTTGCCATTGCTTTTCCATAGGAACTCTTTGATTAGAAAGCTTTAGTCAGAGTAGTAAAGTCACTATGCTGGTTTGCTAATGTTTTCTTTACCTTTTTTGCTCAATAGTGTTTTATTTCCTCTTTTTTTTTTTAGCATGGCTCTTCTCTTTTCAATCAGCACTTCCCCTGTCTTGCATTTCTTGCAATTTATTCATTGACGTTCTGTCTCAGCTTTGCGAAAATCTAAATATTTTCCAGATTCCTTAAGCCTTTTTGTTTTGCTCTGCTTTACGCTGAGATGGAGTTTTAGCCATAGTATCTATCGCAAATACATTTAAATTATTAGTTTATATGAATTTTGTAATCCTAATGACGAATTTTGTCACCAAAGTGTAAAAACTTGCAAAAGAAAACCAAAACCGTGACTTACACTACACGCATATTTATATTTATGTTTCGAACAATATTCAAAATTGTATTAAATGAATTGTAAAAAAGTATTGACATTAAGTTATAGAAAGAAAATAAAAAATATTAGAGCTGAAACTATTGGCATTATTTAATTAAGTAAAATTTCTATGTTTTGCGTGACTCACACTCATGGGTGCAAGACCTTCCGTCTCAGGACGGATTTCCGTCTTGGACAAAATCTCTGAGACAAAGGACAGGACGGAAAGAAATTCGATGAATTTCTTTCAGTTTTCACTTAAATAAGAAAAATTGAGTGTTTGAAAAATACGCTTTAATATTACTGTACCATTCCATTACCACGAATTTGCATCGACATTCTCTCGATTTTCCGCCATGGGCTTGTTTTGTTTGCAACGTGCTTTTGGAGGAGTGGCTTTTAGACTCGCGCCGTTTCACTTTTTCTAGGTATAGCTCTGCTATTTCCAACACCCTGTATTGCAGACCGCAGAGTTGCTCGCTATTCTCCCTGAATTTTCGAAATAATAGTCTCTAATTGAAAATTTAGCCCTTTTTCCTGCTATTTTTGATCATCCTTTCATTTTTTTTTATTTGCAGGGTTTTTATTTATTTATTTTTTAAATTTTACACGCGTAAATGAAAATTATGTGCGCTCTTAAAATGTATTAGAGTTGAATCTGAATCACCGATTGAGAGCGATTGCTGATGAGATGATATGTTTACGTCACAGCAAAAAAGGGCGTCCAGAAACCAGAAAGTTTCTCCATGCTGAAGTATTGAAATGCTATTTTGGCTATTTTTGAGTGAGTTTAGAGGTAGTTAATCAGGGGTCTTTCTCGAAATTTTTCGAAATTGAAGTCTTAAAACTTTTGGTTGTCTTTGGAGATGTGGGGGAGGGGAGTTGATCTTTTAGAAAAATTAATCTTAAACACAAACTTACACTACCTTTAGTAAACACAGTGACAGGGGGAGGGGATATTCCGCCGCCCAGCCCGAATTATTTCCGTTTCTGAAATTTTAAAAGCTCTGTTTTGGACTATCTTTGGATGACTTAAGGTGGAAGGGTGTAGGAAGCTTCTTTCAAAAAGTTTCCAAAATCAAAGGATTACTTTTAGGTAGTCATAAGTCATGTTTATAGGTAAAGGTGGTACTATTCCTAGAAAAAAAATTTAGAAACTGAAGCCTTAAAAATTCAAATTTAGGACATTTATGGTGAACTCAGAGGAAGGGGTTCGGGAGTTCTCTTCCGAAATTTTTTTGATGCTGAAATATTTAAAACGTCACTTTAGGCTATATTTGAGTGCTTTAAAAGGGATGTGATTCAGGGGCCTTGCCTGGGGTAAGGATTCAGTTCCCCTATTTCTTTTTCTTAATTGATGAATATTGGAAAGTGTACCTTGTTTAAAAAATATATTTCTTCTTCACTGAAGCGGGCTTTTTATAGCTAATTTCACCACCTGCTATCTTATAAAAATAATTCTTTTTCAAATGAAGACTGTCGGAAGGAATGGTGCCAGTTCATTATCATTAGTCGCCCATACCCTTCCCCCACCTTTCCTTCTTTTCTGATTTGCTGGCGCTACCTTGGGTAGACTTTCCGATCAGAACTGATTTATGTTGCAAAAGTGAAAATCTTATGTCCCAAGCGATTTTATTGCTGCAATAAAATTGTTTACGATCGGAAAAAAACTAATGGTGGGGAGCTGCGAACGTTTTTACCCCTAACATTATTCAACATCGTCTAAAATTGCGTTTTTAGAACTTCAATTACGAAACATTGTTGAAAAGGGTTCCTAAACTCCATCCTTTCGATAATGCATTCAAAAAGCGTATAAACATTATGAAAGATGGAGTACAATTTCATTTTTAAAGCCTCAATTTCGAGGAGAGCCCAGATCGCCCCTTCTGTAATATTTTTGAAGGTCACCCAATATTGTGATTTTGGGACTATTAGTTTGAAATAATTGATGTAAGAGTCCCTGAACCCCTCCTTTCCCTGAACTTTACCAAAATGGCCTATCATTGCGTTTTTTTAGACTTAAATTTTTAAAAATATCTGGGGAAGAGCCCCCAAACCCCCCATTATTGGCCGTTTTTTTGGAATTACGATATCAAAACGCTTAAATATTACAATTTAAAGGCTTAAAACTAGAATCAAACATAGATTCCAAAACTGACATTGTTAAAATCTACAACATTTATACACATAATTTTTTCCTTAAGCACGTATGGGGGGGGGGGAGGGGGCTGGGACTAAAAATATTTTCCGTCTTGAACACATCGCCAAACTTGCACCCATGAAATGAATAAAAAAGGAGCAGAATTTGTTTCAAACCACTTGAACATCAAACTTCATCAGAAACAGGCATATTAAAGCTCTGCCATCACAAGATTTTTTTTTTTTAGCGAACCCCCGGAAAAACCTCTCACGAACCTTCAGGGGTTTGCAAACCACCGGTTGGGAACCGCTGCATTAGTGTGAAGACATAACCTTAATTTCCAGATTTCAGATAGTTTCTGACAAAAAGTTCTGATAGATTTTGGTTATCCGGGAATACATTGTTTTGGGTAATGGTGACCTGAATTCTAACTTAATATCACTTCATATAATTCTGCACAAAATTGAAATTTTGTAAAATTCTAATGTCCCAATTTTAAAAGATTCAGGGGATGTGGGTAGCTTAGTCGATAAGATATTGGGATCAGAATCACTTGGTTTTATATTTCAAACCAGATGTCCCCAAATACCTATTAAGTATGAGCTCGTTAAATCTGAAAGTCCTGTAGTCGGTTGCTAGTAGTGACTATGAGTGCAGAGGTACTGGAAACTTTTCCTTCGCTTCACAAATGTAAATGTGGTGACGGTGCTGCAATCTGATAAAGCTTAAGTCAAGCCCCTCACCATTTAGGGGGCTTCACTTTCTAAGAAACCATTCTCTTCTGCCTTAAATTCTTACTACCAGAATGAAGCTTGTATATCCCAAGTGGCATTGATAACAACAGCAACAAAAGATGTCAGAACTACAAAAAAAAAAAAAAAAAAAGCAAAATATGTGTAATTTTAAGAAACCTAAATGTATTTAGGTTTAGTAGTATTAATTGAGGTGGCATATTTTTTTATTTATCTGCAGAGATTGGTAAACTGATGTTCTTTTAAATAGCTAGGATTAATGTCTTCTGTTATTTTATTGTTACATAATCATGTCAAATAAATTTTTACAAATTGATATTTTGATGTGTTGACATGTTTTCCAGATGCATCATCTAGAGCCTGCATTACAGCATCAAAACCCCCATCATAAGAAAGCAGCTTACCTTGCAATATCAGTCATTGCAGAAGGATGTTCTGAATTCATCAGATACAAGTACTGGATTTTTTTTTTTTTTTTTTTTTTTTTGCTTTTAAAAAGTTTCACTTTTTCTTTTCACATTCCTTTAAGTGCCTTCAAATTTTTTCCTCCCCCTCCCCCTTTTTTCCTTTTTTTAAAGATAAATTGCTAAATTGAATATTAACACTCAATAGAGTTTCAGAAATTCAAACTAATAGAGACTAAACCCTGTTATTAGCTGACGTGCCAAAAGCTCTGCTTTGAGCAAAGTTTCTTCGTTTTTTCAGTTTAAACTCTGCTGCTCGCCTCAAGTTTACTAAACTTGGTTTTCAAACACAGCATCACTAAACTTTCCTGTACTTGATGTGCGCATGTGCTCTGTCAGGGTTCCCTTGGATCTTTGAAAATTCTTTAAAGTGCTTTATTTCAGTGACCCTTTACAAAGGGCCCTTTAAAGTACTTAATTTTGAACAAAAATTCTTAATTATTTTTACAAGGTGGTTTATATTTTATTTATTAGAAAAGTCTTTAAAAATGAACTTTTTTCTCAATCATTTCTTCATCTGTTATTTCAAAACCCGTTGATTTCTTTTACTGGAATTTGAAATTGCAACAAATTACTAATAATTATTTGTTAATGTTTTAATTGATTTTTTCTTTTAAAAATTAATATCAAGTATGTTTAAAGACCTTACCTAGCGGCCAGTTTCTGCTTCCTTATGTTTTCTTTTGCAAAAACTGAAACTCCGCAAAGAAGTTTGTTTGCTTCTCATTTCTTGCCAATATTCATCAAACAAACATTTTCAAGCAATCATATAAACACCAATCTTTTCTAATGGGATTTTAACAGACCCATGTATTACTCTCTTTCCGATCCCTTCCCTTGTTTAATATTTTAAAATACTAATTTGAAGTTTTTAAATTTTAATTAATATACCTACTACAAGATCTATTAAAAGAACTTTCAGTATTTTCCAGTCCTTTTCTATTCCTAACATATTTTGTTATTTTAACATTATGATGACATGTGTGAATATACGAAATCAAAGTTCGTTATGCTCAAAGTTTTATTTAGTTCTATAAATGTTTTATTACTTAAATTCTAATAATTATTTTTATGATATTTTTTAAATGATTATCAAAATACAAATGCAAATCTAAATATGATTTTTAAACCCAATATTGAACTGCTCATCATTTGTTTCAGGACTTCAGTCCTACATAAAGCTTAAAATTTTCATTTTTGACTCTGTCCTAATGTTTTCATTTCATTTTATTAAAATTAATATTTTTTGTATTTATCATTTATTACTGGAATCTCCAGGAACCAGGTATAAAGTCTGATAATACATAAACTATGAAAATTTTATAATTTGCTAAGAAGATGAAGGAATCACCATAGTTGAAGAAAAAAAAGGGGCTTTATTTTGTTTTCCATTTTAGAGTGGGAACCCTGCTTCGTATCGCAAATTTGTTTCCTGTTTTTCAGATTTCAATGTTCATGCATCTGTTGATTCTTTTAATGTTGTTGACCTTTTGAAGCTGTTTTAATGTATTATTTTAGGCAAACTTCTTTTTTATCCTAATAATTAATGATGTTTTTTTCTCGTATATTTATATTTATCTCTGAAATTTCGCAAGTTAATTTAAGACTGGAAACCAGTTTAGGAGGTCAAATTTTTAGTGTTTTTCGTGAATTTTATTAACAGGAAAGAAAAAAATCAGATTTTATTTAAAATTAGATGGTATTTTATCCATCTTTTATAGTACACCTTGGTATTTTATTCAAGTTTTCCACCAGAAATAAAGAAGTATAAAACTGCTGTGCATAGGTGATTGTGCTATCAGAGCTTATTGCTGCCGCTTACTGAGGCAGCAATTTTTTTTTTATCTGTTATCATTGAAATTTTTCTTTCGTAACAACATTTTTCCTTAGAATATGAATCTAATTGTGATCAAAACGGTTGAAAATTGCATGTTTTTGAGGTGTTTTGGGGGGGGGGGGGGATTACAATGTCATGATTTTCTACTTTTTTTTTCCACATTTCTTCCATTAAAAAAAAAAAAAAAAATTTATCATTCTAGAGTTAGGTTTATATAGAGTTAATTCCGTAAAGTATATTCACTCAAATTTTCAGAACGATTTGTCAATAACTCTTTGCGCTAGACTGTCCACCAGTTGAAAAAAAAACTTTTTTTGAAAAAAAATGCTGTGAATGTTTTTAAATCTCCACAGTCACACTCATTAGTATCGGAACTAATCGGAATTTTTTACTGAAAATCTGGCAGCATACTTTTGAATAGTTTTACAAACATTTTATGACATTTAAAAAAGGTGGATTCTTTTGACCCGTCTAAACTGGTTTTCCCCCTAAAGTCAATTTTGTATCATCTTTGGTGTTTTTGTTCTTATTATTACTTTCCATTTGTTAAAAAAGAAGATAATGATATAATTATTGAAAATAAAAATGTTGATAAAACATGCAAGAAAAGTAATACACCTGGAGCTGCCAAAATAAGCCATTCATCTCTCAAAAAGTTGCTTACATGCAGATATTATATTATATTTTTAAAATATTATATTTTCAAAAATATCCCAAATATCTGATAATTTGATGTATATTTGTCATTTATATATATATATATATATATATATATATATATATATATATATATATATATATATATATATATATATATATATATATATATATATATATATATATCCGATATTTTCAATCAGTGCACTGCAAACTTAAATGTTTAAATAGTAACTCAAGAGCGCGCTTATGCAAAATTGTAAGGGGGAGGGAGGGGCTCAGATATTTTCCCTATGGTTTAGCAAGATATTTTCCCCATGGTTCAGCAGGATATTTTCCTTACGGAAACCAATTTCAAGACAGATTAGAGTCATTAAAATTTGACCTTTTTAATAGTTCATTCATTAATGTCTGGAGAAGAAATGTTTTTTACATTTTTGCAAAGAAAAAGTTCCAAAAGCAAGAAAGTTCTAATTTCTAAGGGGGGCAAGTGGGAGCTCAAGCCCCCACTTGCCCCCCCCCCCATATGGGTTCCCTTCGAGTAACTGCTTCCTCAAATTACTGTTTTTTATTTTCTTATATTATAATTATAATGCATCAACTTTAAAATTAATGTTTCAATTATTATTAATATTCATGAAATGCATTTTATGTAAAAATTTACATACTTTGAATGGCATTTAAATATACATGAATTTTATAATCATTAGTGAAATGTGATACTTTAAGGCATTAGAAATAAAATATAACATTACAAATATTGATACTGACTATTATATTGAATATTGACTTTCATATTCATGTGCTCTGTAAAAATAATCACATATGCAGTCAGATCTCGATGTAAGGTCACCCCTCGGGACTTTGAGAATGTGACCTTATAAGCGGAGTGACCTTATAACCAGTTCATAAACTTTTATCAAAAAACATTCTGAAATATAATGTTTTCAAAACTATATCCCTTGATGAAGTTATGATGTTTTTATTAAGTTGAGTCAATTTAAATTATGCAATTAATTAGAAATTAGGAAATTCTTTGTTAAAATTTTAATTCAGAAATTAATACAAGTGAAAAAAACGGCTGGAATGCAATAATTTCCAGTGATTTGCTGGTCGAAAATGGACGTGTGCTAACTAATTCAGTTTTAATTGTTTGTTTTTTATCTTGTGGGATAACATTTTACTAGATAAATATTTGGATTTTTAACATTTCCATTTTTTGAGAAGTTTTTGGTGTATTAAATCGCAAACATTAGAAACCCGTTCATTGCTTGTGTTTTAATTTGTATTATGCATATCCCTCTGATTGTTCTGTTCATGAATATGTAGAAGACGCAAGTACGCGTTAACGTGTATGATGCGCTGATGTTATAACTAACTTGCGTTTTCTGTGTGTATAGGGGGGGGGGAGCGCCGGGGAAACTTTCGCCCTGCATGACGTCAGCTCTTTTTTGACGGCCCTGCACCTATTGTACTGGTTATGTATCTCCAAATTTTTACTGTTGGCACTTACATCCTTTTGCTTCTTACTGTGTCAAATATGTGTCGGTTCATTCCTTAAGGGGTGCTCTTTCGCAGGCCGGTCTGCCCTACTTGGTGTTAGTACGGAGATGCTTACCCCCCTCAGATCAAATATTTGCAGGGATATTGAATCTCCAAAAGAGTTGTTTCAAAGCTCATCCTCCAGAAAGATAAGATTCTTTTTGGTCAGAGTCTTTGATACATGTATAGTTTTTTAGAAGTAAATGCAAGTTACTGAAACTAAAGAGTATTTGTTTTAAATTTCCTATAATATTTCCATGTAGGTAATTTATTATACTATTTCATAGGGTGTTTTTTTTAATTACTACTTAATTTTTTTTAAAGCATCCTTTTTTAATATATTTTTACAGCTTTAATCATTTTAAATACTGTATTTTATAAAAACATCCAATGGTTTTCAAGTAGGGCAAAGAGAGGAAACCACTATCATTGGTAATGTAATACAGGAAAATTTTGTGAACTTAATTGGATTTTTTTTTTTTTTTTTTTTTTTTTTTTTTTCAGTTCCTGTCTCCTAGGTGAAAAAGGGCTAAAAAACTTTTTTTTTTAATCTCTTCCATTTTCAGGGTTTGTATGCCCTTGAAAAACCTTGAAAAGTGCTTGAAAAAAAAGTTCATTTTCAAGTGCTTGAAAACCTTGAAAAAATTTCTTAGTGGATAAATTCTTTCAAAAATCATCAGATTGGTCTTAAAACGTTTGAAAAAGTATTTAACTAATGCAATTTTCTGAACATGTGTTTTATTTGCAACATCTTGAAAAATCGCTTCCGTGTTTGGGATTTCAATTCTTTTGCATCTTGTAAATATTTTGAAGTTTTTTACAATTGGAAGCTATTTTAAGATATGGTACCTCAGATTAGTTTTTTTTTTTTTTTTTTTTAATTTCCATATTTAAAAAAGGAATTATTTTGGAAACCATGACAACATTGAACTTCCCGAATTTCGCGGAAAATTGCTCTTGTTTTTGAAATTTCAATCTTTTGCATTCTCCAAATGTTTAAATATTTTGGCTAATTGAATATTATTTTCCCATATGCTACCTCAGATTAGCAGATTTTATGCTTAATTTTAGTAAAAAATTAAAATTCATTTTATGTAAAACATACCAAGATTGAACTTACTCAGACTTCGCAGAAAATTCCTTCTCCTGTTTGAAATTTCAATATTTTTGCATTTTGCAAATATTTAAATATTTTGACTAATCAGATGTTATTTCATATATGCTGCCTTAGACTAGCATATTTTATGTTCAATTTTAGTTTAAAAAAAAATTATTTTATGGGAAACATGGCAACATTGAACTTAATTTGAAAATTTGCTTCCCGTGTTTGAGGTTTCAACCGTTTTGCATCTTGTAAATATTTTTATATTTTTGGCAATTAGAAATTATTTTGACACATGCAACATCAGATTAGCTTGTTTTATAGTATTTTAATAACTAAAAAATTATTTTTGTTTTCTTTAATTACATTTATTCTTATTTAATTTTGCAATTTTGATTTTAATTATCATTAGCTAATTTTTGGTTATTACATAATTTTTGGAAAAAAAATAAAAATAAATTGAAGCAATTGAGCTTAACATTTTAACTTAAAGTTTGTATTTTAAAAGTTGAATTATGTAATTTTATCAAGTTGAATTTATAAGTGCATCATTTTCTTTATGACTGCTAAAATAATTAAGGTATGTTAGAGGGGTGATTCTGTTTTGGTTACTACTGGAAATTCAATAGTGTTCGTTATGCTTTTACCTCCCTCCCTCGGAATTTTCCCTCTTTACCTCAAATGTTCAAAATTACTACTTTTTTTTTGGTTGTGAGCACTTGGAACAGCTTACCAGAAGAAGCTGTAATCAGCAAAGGAATAGATATCTTAAAGATCATCATTGATCTTCATTGGGGTCGAATAAATTGACTAGGACCAGCCTAGCTAGGCCCAGTGCCTGTTGCTGCTTATCAACAGGCACTGGGTCTGGTATTTATATGCACAATATTTTGACTTAATAAATTATTTTAACATAAGAAATGAATTGTATGTATTTCAAAAGTTATTATTGTACATATGTAGTGATGTGGATCGAGTAAATACCCAGCGGGTAGGTAAATATTTTTTGGGTATTTACCCGGGGTATTTACCCAAGGCCTGGGTAAATACCCAAAAACTGGGTATTTAATAAAAAAAAAGCAAAAAAGCGAATGATAATTTTTTTTTTAATCTAAATATGAAATAATTGGTAAAACTGATATATACATATGTATTACACAGTTTATAATATTTTTTATTGGAAGACTTGATGAAATCATGAAAGAAACATATCGTGAACCAAAGAACCTTTCTTTTCAATGTCATAATTGGAGAAGTATAAGCAATTCATTATGAACTTCAGGATTTCAAAATCACAATCTAGGTTAGTTATATCCAAAATGAAAAAAAAAGGAAGCATGAGGGATGTTTGGAAGAATAAACTGAGAAGTTATTAAGAAACTTGTTATTGTGTTATTTATTTAATTGATATTTAAGTGATATCATGGAAAATATAGAAACAGTTTTCACATTAATAAACAAAAAAAAAGCAAAATTTTCTTTTCTGTTGCCTTGCTTATTTGCATTTGCTCCCCTGTAGGGTGGGAAGGTAAATATTTTTTGGGTATTTATCCGAAGGCAGGGTAAATCCCCTAGTAATTGCGCATTTTTGCAAAAAATTTTTAGGTAGTATTAAAAGGTGACTATTATCTTTTTTAAACATAAACCCTAAAATAAAAGATTAAAAATTTTAAATGTTTATGTTTATTATGTGTGTGTGTATATATATGTGTGTGTGATACAGAATACACCTGAACAATTGAACTAAGTTTGGAGGAAATTTCTGCATAAGATGTAGGTAAATAAATTGTAATAATAAATTGAGCGACATTTCGTTACATTTTGATGTCATGCAGGGACATATTACTGGGTTATAAGACTAGGACCTTAAAAAATTGATGTTTGCTTTTTTTTTGTAACCAGTTAAGCTTTTTTCTTTTTGTAGAATGGCTTTTTATATCTGAAATTTGGCTATCAACATTGATTAGGCATATCCAACACATTTAATGTGAATATCATATTAGATTGCTAAGCTGTTTCACATAATAATTCTTTAAATATGTGATCAAAATACAATTTTTGGGCAAAAATTTATTGTTTTGTATATGGTTGGTTGTATATATACATAATGGAATACATACAGAAAAGTATTTTAGATGAATATAAATTTTTGAAATAAATACCTGGGTATTTACCCATTTTGGGTATTTACCCGGGTATATACCCTGGGTATTTACCCCTAAAAATAAATACTCGGGTATTTTACATCACTATACGTATGTATATTTAAGTAATAGGGCTCTTAGTTTAAAAAATTACTCGCCCCCCTCCCCCCAATTAGCTCTTTGAAACCTACAGGTGATTTTTTATGAAATTGCAAACACACCTGAATATTATCGCTTCGTTGAATTTAAATTCTAAAATGTAAGTCAACTTCTTGTGAAACTTTTCAATTAGGAAATATGGCTCTATGAATCTGATATTGCACATTTATTGGCTGTTACAAGTTATTCAGTAAAAGCAGACTGACGTTTACATTCAGAATATTTATCGCTTATGCAGCTTTTGCACATTTTGAGGTGTCAAGACTGGACTGGGGACTTTCATAAAATGTTTTCTTTCTTTACTAATTTTTAAATTTACTTGAAGACAGTTGACATGCCTTATTGCCTGAACAATTAATTCATACAAACAAATAATTGATTTATACTTTGAATACGTATAAATACTTTGCAAACCACTAATATTTTTGAACTTAATAGTGCTACCCAACTGCCCTTATGTGTGTATAAACCACTATATTTTTTTTTCTTTTTAAATATTAGCTTGCAGATTCTATAAAATATACTTCTTTGAATGTGGAGATTGCAAAATTAAACCTCAAAGGACCTGCTCCTCTTTATGACTGAGCTTTTCAGACATTTGCAAAGAAACTTTTGACACAGTAGATCTTTTATCAAAGAGTCTCTTGATGTAAAAAGGGCAATTTTGTTTTCCTTTACTTTTCATACTATTGCCTATGATTGAAATGTTTGCATTAAATGAAATCTGCTTACAAAATTTTTTGTACTAATTTATAATATTGCCTTGAAACAGGGTGGCGACAGATCAGGGAAAAGTCAGGGAACTTTATCACTCAGAGAAAAATTAGGGAAGTATCAGGGAATTTTGAAAAAAATAACAAAAATTCAGGAAAAATTGATCAAATGAAGAAAAAAAAATTTTTTTTCCTTGCAAAATGAAGTACTTTGATTCCCTACGATTTTTTCGCCAATAATTTGTTTTAAAAAAGTAAAATTAATGAGGAGCGATTATACAGTGCTGCATATATGTGCATCTTTTTTCCTCAAGGTCAAAGTATTCAATCTTAGGATGAGCTTCCTAAGATTGCATCTGTGTCTGTAAAGTTGTTTATTTTACCTTGCTTGAATTTTCCTTCCAAGCATTCCAAGCTATAAAATAAACATCCCTACAGGCAAAGAGGAGGCTGTCATTAATGACTTTGCTCCCTTGCCTTTACTCATTGTCTTGAAAGTAATTAGCATACTGTTATCATGATTTCAAGAAAAAAATCTTTGTTTTTTAAATTATTGATGAAAAAATCTCAAAAGTTATCACTTGGCATTTTTAATTTAGTTGCTTAAATTAAATTTTGACTGAAAATCAATTTTTTTTTTTTTTTTTTTTTTTTTGCCATGGTATTATTTGCTGTCACTTCAGATTACACAAAGGGTTTTTTTTTTTTTCAGACTTTAAAAACTCTTTTATTTTAAAACCATATACAGTTTTGAAATTAATAATTGTTTTTGAATTTCAATGTTGTTAGTTACTAAAAAGTAATCTAAGGGGTTTTTTTCTTTTTTTTTTTTTTGACAACTAATGAAATCACTTGAAATTGTTGTGTACGTAAGTAAATATTTTTATTATTTTTTAATAGTTAAAAATGCTGTATTCATTCATTAAAACCCTAAAATTCTTGATTAGAGAATAGCTCAATATGACTGGTTGTTGAAAGATTTGCAATTTGTTTTTACATAAGTATGTATATTCTGCCGTGTGTAAGTAAAGGGGCAGTTACTGCACAATTTTATTCATTTATTTATTTATTTATTTATGTGCATTCTTGTCATCTATTGTTTGTTATCTTTATTGTACATACTCGCTTATTTTTTTACGCTGAAAAAGAGGCGCAAAAAAAAAACCGTCTAATTCCAACATTTTTAATATTGTTAGTATTGAATCCACCACACATTTCTTCAAATATCTCAAAACTAATTTCTGCAGATATTGCCGTTTTACCTGCACACGACAGTATTATTAACGTAAGTAAAACCATTGCTTCTATACTTTAACTATCACTTGTTGTTCTTGCAGCAACAGTTATACTGCTTGAAAATTCAGCTCAAGATTATTTCCATTTAAATGTTTTAGTTTATCATGATAAGATATGTCTTTAAGGGTGGGTTTTAATAATTTCTTAGATTTCTTATGTTAACTGGTTCCCGGAAGTAAAGTATTTGTTTTAGATTTCCTACAATATTTCTCTGTCGATAATTTACTACATTATTTTTACAAAAAAAAAAAAAAAAGGGAGTATCTTTTCAAAATATATTTTTAATTAACAACTTAAACCATTCTAAACACTGCATTTTTATTTGATATGCAATGCCTTTTTCAGGTTAGGGCAAAGAAAAAGGAAACCATTATCATTGATATCGTAAATCAGGGACATTTGGTGAACTTAATCAGGGAAAGTCAGGGAACTTTTTTTCCCCAGTTCCTGTTGCCCACCTTGTGAATTTTTTTTTTTTTTTTTTTGCCTTGAAAAGTGCTTGAATTTTTTTTCCTCCCTGAAAGGTATGAACCCTGATTTTGTTGATAAAATATACTCCGCCTCCCACTTTTTTTTTTCTTTTCTTTTTGCAGAAAAGTGTTAATTTTCAAAGTATTCCCTTCCCTGTGGTTCTTTTTTTTCTTGAGTCGTCACCATAATGCGGCATAATAATATGTGTTTGCATCATTAAAAAACCCTCAAAACGTATATTTCTTACATATATATAAGCAGTGTGTGCAGAAATTTTAAAAGTTAAAATTCTTGAAAATGAATATATTTATAATGGGTAAGAAATACTGGATTTAAAAAAAAGGCATACTTAAATAATTCAAATGTGTATCCATTAAAAAATAATTTAAAAGGTTTTTATTGAGTGAATTCATTCTTTCAGATATCTGCAAAATTTTTGTTCAAATAATATGTCGAGGTATAAAAGATCAAGATGCTATTGTTCGCAATGCAGCACTCTATGCGGTTGGACAGTATGCTGAATATTTACAGGTAAAATATTTCCAATTTATTTAAATATGACTGAGTTGGGATTTTTTGCATTGCATAGTTTCCCATAGTACAATATTCAAAACACTTGAGTATTTTTGTTCCCACAAACCTCAGTCTCAACATAAATTACAATTTTTATTTAATGTTAAAAACACTGTGTAGAATGTTAACAGAAATTTTTTTGTTGTAATATAATGTTATCTAATATTCATTAATGTCAACTAAAAAAAAAAGTATCCACTTTGAAATTTCTTTGCATTTTATCTAATTGGCTATTGCAGAAATTGATTGAGTTCTAATTTTTACTTGTGCCTTTAATAAACAGGTATAAATATGCATATATGTAAAGTAACACCTAGTACAACAATACTTGATACACTTATGATGCACATAAAGGGATATATCCTCATATCGAAAATTCAATATAATTGTACAGTCAAATCTCGACTTCCGCAAAAAATGCGTTTCCAAGACTCCTCTTGCAAGTCAAAAATTTCGTGTTGTAGAACAACGTAATGTTTTAGAATTTTTTTTACAAGCATACCCAATTATTTCAGACATGTGTGAAAACTCCTCATGTTTCAGACCGTTTCTCAACTATATATTACCGTACCTTTTATAAAGAACGGACCTTTTCTACTGTATTTTAGAAAAAGAGTTACTATTAAACATAAATTACTGTTATGAAGCTCAAAATCAATGACCAATGAGATACATGAAATTGTACTTACATTAAGTACATTACTGCATTATAATAGCACTGAACAGTAGATATCGTAAACTTAATTACAATTTTTTAAAATGATGAAAACGATGGTTTATGCAGTGTGGGAACATCCCTATTTCTGGCCTGTTTAAAGCCACAATGAAAGAGCAGCTTCCATTTTCGTGATGTTTGTACAGTACAACCCCGATATCTCAAATCTCTCAGGACGGGGAAAAATTTCGAGATATCGAGTTTTCGAGTTATTAAGGTTTTAAAAAAACACACACACATACACTATATGCATTTATATATGTTCTATGGGACCACTTCGAATTACAATCAATGAAGTAGTCTTCAATATTTCACTAGATTTGAAATTTTCTAATTCTCGAAAGTGCACAGGATGAGATTTTGAAATGAACAGCAATTTCAACTTGTTTTTTTCACCTAAAAATTCAAAAAATTCTAATTTTATCTTTAACTAGTAACCTCACATTAAAAAAGTTCTCAGCAGCCATTTTTTAGGAGTTAAAATGCTGAATGATGAAAATGAGGAACGCATTTTCCGTTTTCGCTTGAAAACTGACGGACGAAAAATCAAACCCCTTTCTTCAAAGTGGACAACATGTTTGAGAGAGATGCACAAAGATTCTTAACTCTGGGGAAAACACTGCACCCCCCTTCATGCCAACACTTTCCTATTATCTTGCCCCAATCCTGTATTCACAAAATTTACAAGAAAAGGGATGAAAAATGTTAAGAATTGTCTCTGGAACTGGTTTTACTACAAAAATTGCCGAAGCAAAAGGACAATTAAAACTTGCTTCTGTGCAAAAATTTCGACATATCAAAGGTTTCTAAAAATAAATTTTGAGATAACTATGGAAAATACCTAGGGGTTTTTATAGAAAATGCTCTGGAAAATTTTTGTTTCGAGATATCAAGGGTTTCGAGATAAGGAGGTTCGAGACATCAAGGTTTAACTGTATTTTGCTGAGACGCTACTCTGCGAGCTTCAATATTGAAACTAACTTCTGAACTTCTATGGATTTCCTTTTCTTGGAAGTTTAATTGTTTGTATCTAAGATTAACTCATACCTAATTGTTGTGCTACCTTCGAAGCACTTTATAATTGTTCAAGCATATCGAGAATCTTTAACTTTTCTTGCATTGTCATAAACTTTCTCATTTTCTTTCCAATTTCGCTAACTTTAGATGAAAGAGCTCGTTTGGAAGCCATTCTATTTTATGTACGTTTGTATGTAGAATGAAAAAAAAAACGTTAAGAATCGAAGCGATTATTTGTATAAACTAAAGCGCTGTTTAGACTAATTAAGTGTGTGAACTTCTGCTTTCAGTGATGCTCATGATTCGTACACTCCTTCAAAGCTCTATCCAATACTCCTTCATTTAGGAAATTTTTTTTGAAGGACCCTTCAAACTCCTTCATTTTGTAAAGTCAGACCAAACAACGTAAGTAGAAGCACAAATTTATAAATAATTTGTGCTTCTACTTACGTTGTTTGGTCTGACTTTACTATTCAGCACAAAGGTATTTATTTATCTCCTTCATTTTGGTTTTAACTCCTTCAAAACTCCTTTTTTTTAGTTCACACAAGACCAAATAATCTTCCTCTATGACAGTAACTTAAAATACTTTGATCCACAACTAACGTCATGGCAAGGGCGATTTTAATGTAATAATTTCGTGCATTTATTTTTTTCTGAAAGATGTGGTTTACAAATTGATCTTAGTTAAATCATAAAATTTGAAGGTGAAAATTTTATTAGAAGACTAAGACGTTTCATAAACGAAATAAAACATGTTGGTGATTGGTTTTTTTCTTTTTTGTTTTTTTTTTTCAAATTTTATGATTACTGTTTTTCCCTCCTCCACACTCTCAGCAGCAAAAGTGAGGTTGTCTAATTATTTTTTAAATATTTAAAAATATAAGTGGATGTACTATATCAAGTTATTGTGTTAAAAAAACTATTGTTTAGTAAATCAAAGTTATGATATTGTAAAATAAAAAGGGTCATCCACAAGTGATGTCATGCCTTGAGGAGGAGACGGGCTCATGAAATTGTGACAAGGGGAAGAAAGAGGGTGACAAAAACCGACTTCACACAGTTATTGTAACAATGTTTGTAAAAAATTTGACATGTGACAAGAGGAAAAGTTAGCTGAACTTTGATAAAGGGGAAGGGGTCAAATTTGTTGGAAAAAAGTGTGACATCAATTGATGACAGCCCCTTAGTACTCCTCCAATATCTCATTTTACTCCTTCAAAACTCCTCTAAAACTCTTTCATTTTCTTTCTGAATTTGAGTACGAACCCTGGATGCTAAAGGGATATAAGTCCATTTACGAAACCAATATTTAGTGCCAACAAAGCCCATTCTAACCCTTCGCCGCTCCTTTCCAAAAAAATTCATGTTGCAGGAGAGCAATTTGCGTCAGCAATAAAAAAAATTCATTACTCATGAAAAACTCGCGTTATGTTATAGCCATATCGTGTTAGTCAGATTGCGTTGCAGTGGGATCTGACTGTAATGTGTTCTGTGATAAATGAGATCAAAGTACAGAAACAAACTCTATAATGCAGCTGTGAACTTCAGAAGGAATATCTTTCCATCACTGTGATTCTTGATTCCAGAAAACTGCTAATGTCTTATTGAGCAACAATTCTAGAAAGCATTGTTATACGATCTACTTTGACCAGTCTTTGACTGAGAGATATTTGTTTGAGTTTTGGTGTATTACAATTGGTTTACTTTTCTTTTCTCTTTACTTATTTATCTCTGCAGTTAATCTCTATAAATGCACAGGCAGTTGCAGACTTACCAGCTTGAAGTTGATTATCAGCTTAAAGTTAAGTAAATAAAACATTAATATTTATTTTTATCTGTTAAAAGTCGTGAAAGCAAAAAAATTTGCTTTAATTAGTTCTCGATATATGTCACGAATTCGCAATTAATTTTTAAAAAAAATATTTTTGTAATAAATTCTACTACATTCTCAATCTGTCAATTACTTAGAGGAATAGAAAAATTCCTACTTGTAATAAATAAAACATTGCATAGCGCAATATTGATAGCAGATGAATTCAGCAAGTTGGTAATGAAAAATGAAATAAATTTTTCCATCAAATATCTTTGCTAACTTCCTGTAGATGAGAGCCTATACATCGTCCACTATATTAGCCCCTTATTACAACCAAATTCCAGTAGTTTTTTTTCTTTTTTTGCTTTAATATCTGCCTCTAAAAAAAGAGAAACTTAGCACCATTTACATTGATCTGCTGCGATCGTATCGAGCCGTTTGATTGGCAGCGCCCTCGTGAAAAAATTACAAATATTGCCACTTCTAAATAGGAAAGATTTATCTCCCGCTTCTCCCTCCCTGGTTAAGACTAATCATTTTTACAAACTCCACCATATTTTTTACAGTGTAATAGCTACTGCGTCAAATGATTTCTATCAACATGGGCATAACACAAAAAATGTTATTAAGCAAAACATTATCAAAAAACTATTTACAGTTTTATGATATAAATAGATAAGTATTAAGAATCCTCTTTGATTAGAATAACCCACAGTATATTGCACAAGCTTTCTAGTGAAGGAACTAAGTACTAATTTCTTCAAAATTCATAAAATGTTGCTAGATGGCTCCACAGCCTAGGTGGTCCAAGGAACAATAATATTTATATAGTTCTTTTTTTATTTATTTTTTCTGTAGCCAGATATAAGTAAATATGCATCTGAGCTTCTTCCTGTACTTTTTGAACACTTGGATCGGGCATGTGTATCTTTAAAGGAAGGCAATAAAGACTCTCCGAGCTTACTGAAAACATTTTATGCTGTTGAAAGATTCTGTGAAAATTTAGGTATGTTTTCAATTTATTTTCTCTCTCATTTATTAATGAAAGCTTTCAATGACTTGAAAAAGACCTTCAACCTAATTCATGTTAAGCTTTTTATGATTCATTTAAGAGAAACTAACTGATTTTTTAAAAAAGCATATTATGTTACTTGCACGCTATTTTACCCATTTTGTTATGTCAGTTATGCATGGCCTGCAATGCGAATCCATGTGGTTCGTCATTGTGTTCAATGTTACGAAACCAAAAATTTATACCGAAACTTTCTAAAACTACTGATCATTCAGTATTATAAATGATTGTTGCAAGTTTCTACTCAAATAATTGTAAATTTTTTTTTAAAAAGGAGATGCAAAGTTAGTATCAATAAAATAAGCACGTAGTAATGATGACAGCAATTTTTGGTTAGTAATTGTCTTTCATTTGTTTTCCTATGCTATCTAGGAAAATTTTAAATAATGTAGTAAATTTTATATTTGAGACAGTGAGAAGGCAAAGGGATGTAAGTGGACATTTTCAAGTTTTGAGTAAAACACGTTTAAAGATTACATCCTAGGTAGGCTTTTATTGATTTTTTTTTCTAAATCATGCTATACAGCAGCACCTACCAGGGCCACTAGTACTGTCTTTTACCCTAAGACAGAGGGAGGTTCCCCTACTATTTGTACTGGTTATCTCCAAATTTTTAATTTTGCCCTTTATATCCCTTTGCTTCTCTGCCTTATTTGTTCTGACCCGCAAGATTTATCTTAATATGAGGTGCGGCCTGTGGGTAAAATCTGATTTTACACATTTAATTTTACCCAGGTTGGCAGGAATGATATTTATTAATAACTAATGTCTGTTTTTGAAAGGTGATTGCTAAAATGTTTCAGAAACATGCTAAATTTAATGTTCTATATTTACCCTTGAGCAGTAAAAAGTTGTAAAAAAAGGTTAAACTGCATTTATTGCTTACGTGCATTGCACTTTTACTATTTTGTACTGTCTGATATTGGTTTGTTACACTTCATATATTCATTATCTGAAGCTGCTAATAAATTTTTCCCTCCTATGGTTTAGAGGATATAGTACCATATTTGCCTACATTGATGTGTTGCTTGACAACCTTTCTTGGGATAGAAAACGAAAACTCTGTAACTGTCAAAGAATTAGCCGTTGAAGCAATAGGATCAGTTGGTATGTATGTTATCATCCTTATCGAACCACATTTTTCCATATTCAAAGTACTGATGCCATTTTTTTTTCTTCTTTCAGCTGCAGCTGCTAAAGAGCATTTTGTTCCTTATTTTCCTGCTGTGGTGGAAGTACTGAAAAAATTCATTTCTGAAACTCAGACAGATGTTACAAGACCCTTGCAGATACAGTCAATCGGTAAAAATGAATTACTACATAATTTAAACATTTTGTCTGTATTCTCTGATTTTCCTGGTTGCCTGTGTGTTAATTTTTACTGGTTTTTAAATCATTTCTTTCAAGATAACATAATCTGCATTCAATTCCTTACAATTCCTTACTTAAATACTTGCCAACTCAACTGTTTTTTTCAGTAGTTTCCTGGATTCTGAACATTTTCCCTGTCTTTTGATTTTTATTAAAAATCTACTGGATTTTATAAACCTTTGGGAAATCTTTTATTTAGGGAATTTTGTAAAAAAAAAAAAAAAAAAACCTGTAAAATTGTGTTTGTGAAGTTTATCCAAATATATGCTTTCCATAGTTTGAAAGCTTCCTAAAAAATTCAAACTTGAGTGCATCGAAATCTAATAAAAATTATTAATGCTTATTAAGTTAGATCAAAAATAAGTTTTAACTGTGTAGCAACATTCTTTTTCTCTCATGATTTTAATTTATGAATGTGAATATTTTCTTTTTTTAATCTACAAATTTGAGTCAGATAAAATGCCAGATTATTAAAGTTGTATAGTAAAATTGTTGGCTACCTTTGCTTGCATTGTGCTGTTTTTAATCGAAAAAGAAGTTTTTGTGCTAAAAGGATAGAATAAGAACTAAGAAACACAATGGTTATTTTGAAAAATGCAAATTCTTTCTTATTGGGATTCATTTATTTAATGTGACTTCCACACAAATGTATGCATTATAACATGTAGATATGCGTGCCTTTGTATTTATGTCTTGCTGTGAAAACCTGAAACTAAAACATAATATCACAGCTGATACATAATGTCCACATTCATGTGACAAGGACATGAGCAAAAGACTGAATATTTCAACTGAGTCACCGGTGAAGGTGAACATTCTCCAATTTTGGTCTTTCACGCAAATATCTATAAAAATGGCTGAAGTACTTTTTTCAGTTATCTTTTAACCTTTGAGCGTTTCAGACCTGCCAACTCTCCCGTTTTTCACGGGAGACTCCCGTTTTTTACTCCATTCTCCCGGTTGTACGTTTGAGTATCCATTTCTCCCGTTTTTTTTATTTTTTCGGGGTTTTTTTCTTTTTTTTAAATTTAACTTAATTTTCTTCCTTAAAATAGTTACTCACAGCCCTAATAGATGGCGTGGCTAGCAGAGCAAACCCGCACTGCTCAGTGAGCTCACGTTCGACGAGCACAACCGGTTAACGTGACAGCTAATGATCACGTGCTCCAATCAACCAATCAACTGCTTAGAATGGTAAGGGATGCGTTAACCGGTTGATCATAGATCGCTGCGGTTAGCAACCGGTTACTTACCTATCGACCGGTGAGGTTCGTCGAACGCAAGGTGAGCGGCAAACATCCGATGGGTGCGTTCGGAGTGTCGACCGAAATGCTTCCGGAGATGGTATTTTGGTTTAACTCTACGTTCGCACTTCCACTTCTATCTCACGCATGCGCCGTTGCCGTTTTCGCGGTATCGTTCAGTTTTCAAACGCATGCTAACTGCGCCGCGTGTTTTCATCTTGGATCTACAGCGTGCGTTGTAGTTTAACATTCATCTTTACCGATGTCTGAAAAAAAGAAATATCTACAAACAAAAAGAGCGATTATACGAGTGAATTCTCTTTCATGAAAAAATTAAATAAATACTTGTTATAACAGTGTTTTTTACTTATTATAGCATCGTTTAAAATCTCCCTTTTTCTCCCTTAAAGCTTTGACTGGATCTACCGTTTTTTCTTTTCATAAGGTTGGCAAGTCTGGCGTTTAATTAACATTTATTTCAGAATCATTTCCTGGTGATACAGTCAAATCTTGATATCACGAACTTCTTATCTCGAAACCCTTGATATCTCGAAAAAAGTGTTTCCCCTGCATTTTGCATAAAACTCTCAAGTGTTTTCTATTGTTATCTCGAAATTTATTTTTCGGAACCCTCGCTGTGTGGGAATTTTTGTCTCAGAAGCAAGGTTTAATTGATGCTTTTCCATTGGAAAATTTTGTAGCAGAACCAGTTATGGCTGCATGTAGCCCTTCACCCTTTTTTCCTGGTAAGTATGAGAATAGAGGATAGGGGTAAGAGAATAGGGGAAGAGTTGGTATGAGGGGGTGCTGAAGTCCTTCATCTCTATTTTCTCTAAAGATTAGATTCTTTCTCTTTTCTTCTGCTTTGGAACACGCGCTCACTTTGGCAACAGGGGGTCGAGTTTTTGTAGTTGACCAGTTATCCAGCGAAAACACGCTCTTCTTCAGTCTGATTTTTAACTGCTGCAAAATGACTGGTGAAAAGCGTGTGTTATCAATTTTGGATAAAATTAAAATTTTGAAGTTTATTGATGAAAACATGATGATGAAGAAAATTGAAATTGCTGCTAGTTTTAAAATCCCTACCTGTACACTTTCAACAATAATAAAAAACTGTCAAGCTATCAAAGAAAACTATCAAAGAAATTGTTAAAAAAAAAAAGAAAAGAAAATACAAAAATTAGTGAATTTCTAAAAGGAATTATTAGTTTTTGTTGTTAATACAATGTGATATGTCTACATGTCATTGTGAGAGTTACAATGACTTATTTTTTCTTCTTATTTATCTTTCATTTATCTTCTTTTTCTTTTTTTTTATACTTATTTTTTCTTCAAAACCTTGATAACTCAAAACCTCTATATTTCAAATTTTTTTCCTTCCCGAGAGATTCGAGATATCAAGGTTGTACTGTATAGTATGTATATATGTTTTGATATATTTTCTCCCTAATCTCTAAAATTATATTTTATACCTGTAAATTGATTCTGATATCTTGTATCACATAAAATTATTACTCAGTATACTTATATATTCATTCATTTTAATTACATATCTGAAGAAAACATTGAAATTCTCTTTCATATTGTGTATTTGAGGTTACTAATATTTAAAAATGCATTGAATTTTTTAGAAAGGAGAGTACCAAGTTTTTATAGTGTATTGAAAAAGTTCAATAATGAACCAATTTATTGTTTTTTGTTCTGTGCTTTGTTTAAAAAGTAAAAATTTATTTAAGTTTTTAAAAATTCAATGTGTACATTTCAGATACACTAGCAATTATTGCCAGAAGTGTAGGTACTGAAGTATTTTTACCTATTGCACATGAATGTGTTAAATGTGGTCTGCACTTAATGCAAGAAAATGATGATCCTGATATTCGTCGTTCTTGGTATGTTATACAAATTTTGAGGTTTTGTAAATAAATTTTTTATGGATAATAAAACTATTAAAATGGAATGCATCAAAATATCTTATTACAAGCTGTTTTAAATACAGTAAAATCTCATTACAGCAAATACTAATACATCTGTTGTAGCAAAATAATTGTTTAGTCCTATTTTAATCGTTAATACATTACCAAAATTTCTTTTAAAACAAACCAAGTTTACTATCCCTTGAAGGTAGCTGTAATAAGATTTAATTGTATAATAGTAGGTTAATAAGCTATTTCAAAGTTTTAAAAATTTCTGCATTTAAAGTTGTTTTTCAAAAGTACTATTCATGATTTTTAGTTTAGTAAAGGTAATTATTTTTTCTGTACTCTCTTTATGCTTAGGAAATGTAAAATTCATTAAATGCTGACTAACCAGCAAAGCTTTAGAAATAAATTTGCAAATTTATATATTTTTTAACATTGTTCAAGTTTTCTATTTTTTTTTTTTTAACCCATTAATGCCGGTTGGAACAAAAATGTACCTACCCGGAAACAATTTATAATTCGCCATTACATGGTGCTATTTACCAAACAGTTATGCATTTTACATAGTAAATAATCACAGAAACGGAAAAAAATATAATTACTGCATCTTTGTTAACCACCTTGCAGTTCTTGACGAGATATCTCATCCATTTAACATGTAATTCTGGGACTGTCCAACCGCAAGGGGGTTAAAAATGAACGCATTAGTAGGCTTAAAACTTGAATAAGTGATAACTCCAACAGATCTCTCCTTTCTCTTCCATCAAAAAGTAAAATGCAAGTTTTGCATGTATTTTAATGATTTCAAAAAGGTTTTAAAATTGTATCATAATTGTAACAGTGTATTTGATTTAAATATACTTTTAACAAGTTGCTTTTATCTTTGTTTCGTGTTGTAAATTCACTTTTACTTTCAATGGTAGAAAATCGTACCAACCAGTCTCTGTCTTGCTTTGGGCAAATGAAGTGTTTGACCAAAAATTTGTACAAATAAGTGATATTTTTTAAAGATTTTATGTATTTTAATAGTGTTGTTAATTATATTTTAAGTAAAAAATTCAAGATAATGATACCTTTTTCTGCTTCTTTGAAGACCGCTTCCTTTTTGAACCATTCAACAGAGCTACAAGAATTTAGAAAACTCAGAATACGTCCATGTAGATGAGTCGATAGTCCTTTATCACAGAATCAAAAAGCTGATAAGAGGAATTCCGATTTGATTTGGATATTAGCTGGGTGTTAGTCTCATCATACAAACTTTATTTTTTTCCGAACCAAATTGTGGCACCTAGACGAGTTGGTTTAGGTTGCCGTTTCACTTGGACTTTTGGAAATAAATTGAGTACCTAAGTACCAGATGAAACTCATGCCGTTATGGGCAAAATTTTACTTGTTGCTAAAAGAACTTTCTAAAAGGGGTATTCTTTCAAGTTATGCATTGAAAGAGAGTATAAAATTGGATGCTCCATTGAGTTCAAGAAATAAAATGAAGAAACACAAACACACAATCAGCCAAGAATAGCATGTTATAATATTTAGGACATGATGTGAATCGGGCAGTACATAAATGAGGCGCTTCTGAGAAAAATAAAATAGTTGTTCCTATGTCATAGTTATTGAAACACATAGCAAGTGCATCTGTGGGGTAGACCTTTTTGATCCATGGATGAATACAGTATTGGAAGTTGTTAAAAAAAAAAAAAAAAAAACTGGTGGTGGTGACTTTTTTTCTTGGGCAATTTCTGCAAAGTGATGGAATAAAATGACGAATGTTCCAGAATCTGAAACTATGATTCACTATTCATCTTGATATAATTCTAATGCATAAATATTCAGTTCAATTATTTTTTTAATGCATTTACATTTTTTAGTTTTTAGTTATGGATTTTTCTAAGTCCATATTCAATAAAATTTTATTTTACAGACTGAACACTTTTTTTTTTTTTTTTGAATAAATGAAATTTTAGTAGGAAAACTCTTAAGAGAAAGTAATATTTGACAATTATAGATATTTATAATCGATAATCAATGCAATTAAACAATAAATGTAAAATTTGCATGAAAAATGTGCTCAGACTATACAAACGCCGGTTGATAGAAAAATTACCATCAAAATAAAAATAGCAAATTCAAAGGGAAAAATTAAATTTGTATATGATGCATTTACTAGATATAAAATAAATAAGTACTAATATAATTATCAAAATTTATTGTTTTATTAATGGGTTAATCAATGCAACTTTTCCTATTATGTAAATAAATATAGAAGGCAGACCAACTAAGTTTTTCTAAAATTATATGGAGAAAAAAATCTTAGTAGCTTGTCTTTCCTTTTTTATTTATTTATTTTTCTTTTACATTTCAAAATAGCATATTTAAGCAAAAACTTCATTTTACGACTTAATTTACAAGCCCGCTGTATTAATGGTTGAAGAATCAGTAAACATTAATTTTTATGACAAAGCCTTTATTATTGATGTATGTTAAAATATTTTCATTGTTTGCTCTTGTACTGTCAAAAATAAGGAATACATTAGGTTTGGAAAAGTCTTAAGAACTTGTCTTTTTATTAAAGACTTTTAATTAAAATGATTTTTTTTAAATACTGTCGGCCCCGCTTAATCAAATATTGTCGGTTCTAGGAATAATTATTCGATGAAGTGGGGAAATTTTCTTTACCTTTTTAAATTGACAAAATTTGTCTTAAAACGTAGTAATATTTAATCAATAGCTACTGCTACTAGGAAAACAATTAATGTTATTGATAAAAAGTTCTTTAATTGAGCTAAATAAACATCAAAATATAGCTCAAATATAGCATATGAAAATCATAAAAAGTAACTTTCAATTTGAGTAATGAAACCTTTGTTTTATCCTTTTTTTTTTCAGTGCATTATTTTTCTGAAAAATTCCATAATAGAGGATTGCTTGCTCAGTCTTTTGGGAGCACATTTTCTGAGAGAATCCATTTTTCCCCCTCCTTGTCTACCGTATTTTACATTTAATATTCATTAATTTATTACTGTCTAAAGCCTGTATATTTCTTGGGATTGCTTAGATTAGTTGTTGACTGTGCTATTGTATTGTTTTTATTTTTGTGCAGACAAAAGAAATTTGATAGAATAGTGGAAATATTTTGATGGAATAAGAATGTTGTTCTCGCTTGTTATCAGCAAAAATTACTTTGTATTTTTACGTCAGTAATTGTTCTTAATTTATTTCTAATAAATTCTACTTTTTCTTAGCTAAAAAAATCGCAAACGCTGATCAGTATAATTCGATTATCCGAGAAAAATAGTCAATTAAGCAGGGATCTTAAACATTGTGTCTATGGGGAAATATTCGGTTCTAAGCGGTTTTATTTGAATAAATATTTGTTTATCCATTACCTGATTAAACGGAGCCGACAGTATGAAAAAAAATGCATTCCTAACTGCATTATACCAGGAGAAGTAATGTCTCCAATGAAAAACAATGATTTTCTTTAAACCTAATTTACCCTATTTGTATAAGTATTCTCATTGATACATTGGATGAATGTGTTAATCTTTCGATTTTTAAAGTTGGGTAGTGTACATCAGACTTGAGATTCATTTGTAGGTACTGCAAATTATTTTCTATGCTTAAGAATGCATGGTTTTACTTTTATTTATTTATTAATTTTTTGTCCTAAAAAGCTATAATTATGAGGAAATGAATTTTCATGATTTTATTTTAGGTTATGTATCTTGTTTTAACTCTCACAGTAAATTATTTCTTTGACTTCTAGGTCCATTTGCTTATAGGATTCCTTTAGTGGTTATCAATTTTCAAACAATATTTCCGTTATAGAAAGCTCTACTTATGAAGAAATGAAATTACAAGATTTTATTCTTAATTATTTAATTAATCACGAAGAAATTAAGTACGAATGTGAATATTAAACACTCATTTAAAAATTAATTCATAAAATCTTCATTACTTTCCAAAAATAGAATTGTTCTTCTTACAAAAAGTGTTTAAAACAAAAAAATCTGATTTAAACCAAAAAACCTGATTTTAACCATTTTTCTGCTCGAATGATCCACTCTCAAAGTAGAACGTTTCTTTACTTACATAATTTGAGAAACAACGATTCCTAGCATCTTTTTTTTGCAATTATTATGCTGCTTCTTTTTTTTTATTAATCTTCTCTTTTTTTTTATCCTTTTAGTTATGGTTTATTTGCTTCAGTGTCAGTTGTTCTGAAAGCTGATATGGCTCCTTATTTGTCTACCATTGTAGATCTCATGCACATAACCCTTAAGTCTGCTGAAGGAATTAGTATAAATGTGAGTATGTTAAAATCTTGTAAAAGTATTTCCGTCCTTTTTATTTTGCTGATGCTTCCTTTTTGCATATTCATCATAAGTTGTTAAAACTCTTTTGTACTGATCTTTACAATGTAAAAATGTATGTTCTAAGCAAAAACTCAAAGCTAATAAAACATTTAAGCCTTTTTTCTTTCAGCTCTCCCATGCTTTTTAATTTTCTCTCTCTCTCTTTTTTTTTTTCATTAAATTACTTAATGTGTGACTGCTGATTTTTTATTGTTTTTAAAACATGGTTCATTTTGGTGATACTTTCCTGGGATAATGTTTGCGTTTATGTAAAACAAACACATGACTTCCTAGAAAATAGCTTAAAATGATAGGTTTCTTTTTTTTTTAAATTGGTAGAAATATATTTTGAAACACAAAGCAAATACTGCTCTTTGTAGTGCATTGACCACTAATTGCCTGGAAAATTAGACATTTAAGAACACTTGCCCAGAACTCCCTTCAAACCTGATTAAAGCATACTTACCAACTTTTACGGATTAAACTTAACAATTACTCATGTCAGCTGTCTTTTATGCTTTGTCTCCATTTTCAGGCATTTCAAAACTCAATTGCATCTGCCTCTGCTCAACTTCCTGGTTGTTGTTTAGTATTTGCTATTTTTTATGTGTTAACTTTTGTATTCTGTGGTAAAGAACTTGCACACTTGTCATTTTGCCATCCCCATTCCTTAACTTTCAATCCCATTACATCCGAGTTAGTTCAATAGTAATCATAAAAATGTTAATAAATCTGTCTAAGATAAATATTACTGGTGTTTTTCTTAGGTTTATGAAAGTTTTAGTGAATAAAAAAGGTTTCACCTAAAAATATCGTTTAGAAATCATTTTAGCTGCTAGAGAAAATCAAAAACAGGAAATTTGAAGGATAAAACTGCAAAAATCAAGGCTTGTTTCGCATTGTTCAAATTCCGGAAATTATTCTTTGTTTTTTGGCCTTTCTTTGCTTTTTTTTTTTTTTTGGACTCATCTATTTATTTCACAAATGTTGGGTCAATTGGCCATTAGGTCATTAAACCATGGGCTTTCCAATATTTCTCAACAACACAATTTAAATTCGTTAGTGCGAAAGCAATCTTCCTGATGAGCAGTGTCCACGATTTGTCCAACCTTACATAAAGGTAGGAGAGGTGCAGGTAGGAGAATCCATCAAGTGAAAATGTAACAAATAGGCATTGAGGCAATCGTGTCCTGTTAAAAGTCTAAAAACCACCGCAGCAGCAGCTCGAAGTGAATTTGGGATACACTGAGACATATCGCACAGTTTTCTCCAGGGTTTACCTTCAGCAGCTGGGAAAGCAACACGACGAAACGCACCCTCTTGATCTCCAATCCAAAGTAGAGTGGCAAGGCTCCACAAGCCCTTTGTGTGTGGAGATACAAGATCCTTTCTTGGCCATGAAGTTGGCTTTCTCATTTCCAGGCAGACCACAGTGGGATGGTACCCTCTGAAAAGCCAGTTTTCTCAATACCCCTCAGGAGTTTATTTTAACTCTGAATACGATACCCCTTAATTTCTCATGGTAATTATTAGACAAAACCTGTAAAGCAGAGGTCGAGTACGAAAGTATTACTGCTTTTTGGAAGGGATACAGATGAGAAGCAAGTTGTTGTAAGGCCACAATAATGGCTTCTAGTTCTCCATCGAAATGGGTTGTGAAAGATCCAACATGTTGATAAAAAGAAAAATATTCACAAAATATACTGGGAAAAATCCAATTGGACCTATCATTATAGATATAAAGTCATTTGTCAGGAGGAAAACGAGTGTTAATTGTTAGCAAGGCAATGGCGCAGAGTTCAGTAGGATTTAGGTAGCATTTTTTAACTCACCTTGTTGATTATATCATAGTTTTAAATATTTCAGCTTTATTAACTCTTTGCACTTGTATTTATTCATTATTCATATTTTTGTACTATCTTAAGTGATATTCATGTAAAATATTTAGGGATATTAATTTTTAAAAGTTAGCAAGTATGCTTAAAGGTTAAATTTTATGAAATTCTTTGATCTGATGTTAGCATTGCTTAGGTAATTTTTACTAGCAATGGCTCTTAAATTTTATTAGGATTGAAATTCCAAAACATCATCTACTGTTTTCAATAACTTATAATCATGTAATTGGCTTGGTAATTTATCAATATTGATTTAAGCTAACAGAAACTGGTTTTGATTTGAAAATTTTATTGTGAAATAAAATGTTTTCTTATATTACTATATTAATCAATTTGTTTATACATATTAGTAAAAAAATGAATCCCTCTTAATTATTTAGAATGGTTTTTATTTATTTTTACATTTTTAAGTAATATAAAGTATAAAATCAGCTTTGCATATATTTTGCTTTCCTTATTAGACAAGTTATGGAGACAGCAATACTGCTTTCACCTTGTTTGAAGATGATGACGATGATGATGAAGAAAATGGTCAGATGAATGATGGCAATATTCTAAATTTAGATGAGAAAGAAGAAGAAGATGATGATGATGATGATGTTACTGGGTAAATACAGTAGAAAACTAAATTTTGTAGGTGAACAAATAATTGACTTGAAGATAATCTGTTTTTATTTTTATAATAACCTATAAAAAATTGCATTTTCAGATGTATTGCATTCCCCCCCCCCCCAAACAATGATATAGCAAAGGGCTACTGTGTATATATATATATATATATATATATATATATATATATATATATATATATATATATATATATATATATATATATATATATATATATATATATATATATATATTCCTCTGTCTGTTTTAATAAATTTTGAATACTTTGCTTACATTAAATTAATTTCCCTCTACAGGTACAGTGTTGAGAATTCTTATATGGAAGAAAAAGAAGGAGCTTGTTTAGCTCTCAAAGAAATGTGTGAAGAAGTTGGGTATGTTGAATTATAGTATGTGTTGGCTAAAAGTGTGGTTTAAAGGTGTGGCTAGTTGTGAACATTTTTGAATTGGGTTGCCATTTGAAAGTATTGAATCTTATTATTGTATTAGAACTAATTCATAAGCATTTTATATTTGACCTTATTTTGTGTGTGTCAATGTAGTGTAAAAAACATTTAAAAGAAAGAGATTTATTTATTTTTTTAAATCATCTCCCATCCAGAGCTGTACAAAAGAGCACTCTCTGTGCTTGAAATATTTTGAAATTAAGACTTTCTAATTGTATTGAAGTTTTTTGAAAAAATTTTTGTTCTTTAATTTCAGCTTGCATTTTGTGCCATACATTGGCAATTCTTTCAATGAGGTAAAAAAACTGACTGAAAGCCCATCCGATGACATCAGGAGGGCAGCCATTAGTTGCTTAACTCAGTTTTGTATTTCTCTGAATCAAATACATATTGAGACTGGAAATCTCGAGTGCAGAGTTGGTAAGGATTATTTTCCCTTTTTCATAATGTATAGTTATTCAAACAATCTCAGACTCAATCAATCAAGACTCAAAAGAAATTTTAGATGTGTAAAATGCAATTAAATGTTTATATATGCTGTTAAAACCTGTGTGTGTCTAAAACGCTATCTCCTCCAGACTGTAAATGACTACCAGGTCAATAGGTGATGCTGATAGTTACATCACATCACACCTTAGGGTCCCCTGTTCCTATCACAGTTGTGACTTGCCCATATAAGGGACCCCCAGGAAGCTGCTAATAGATACAGGACATCCAGGGAACGCCATATTGCCATGTCTCAATCCTCTTATTCTTAAGGGGTTGAATTTCCTCAGGACATTCAAGGGTATAAGCATAGAAAACCTCAATTGTCATCCATCTCCGGCGACTTTGACAGGGTTCCCACGGGTCGTTGAAAATCCTTTAAAGTGCTTTATTGCAGTGACCTGTTACAAAAGCCCTTTAAAGTACTTAAATTTGAACAAAAATTCTTAAATATTTTGGCAAGGTACTTTATTTTTGATTGATCAAGCAAGTCTTTAAAAAATTAACATTTTCCTCAATCATCTCTTACTCTCTTATTTCAAAGCCTATTGTTGATTTCCTTAACTAAAGTTTGGAACTTCAGCGAATTACTAAGAGTACTTTGTTAATATTTGCATTTTTTTTTTTCCTTTCTAAAAAAATATCAAATATGTTTAAAAAGCCAAACCTCCATTTACGCATTCCTTATGTTTTCTTTTGCAAAAACTTAAACTCCGCAACAAAGTTTGTTTATCATTTTTTGCCAAAATTCATTAATAAGCAAGCATTTTCAAGCAATTGCGGAAATACCTGTCTTTTCTGTTTGGATTTATGCAGACCCATGTATTTTTCTCGTTTTGATTCCTTCCCTTGCATTACATTTTTAAATAATAATTTGAAGTTTTGAAACATTTTTTCTATCTTCAAAACTTTTAATATTTTTTTTCTGTCTTTTCTATTCTTATTATATTTTGTTATTTTAATGTTATCATCACATTGTGGAAAATCAAAGTTCTTCATGCTTAGAGTTAGATTTAGTTCTATAAATGTTTTATTACTGAAACTCTAATAATTATTTTTGTGCTATTTTTTTAAATGATTATCAAAATACAAACACAAACCTTAAGTATGTTTTTTCTTAAATGATTTTTAAACACAATATTGAACTGCTCTTCAAAATCACAAAACCACTTTAGGTTGTTTTTAAATCATTAAGCTTAAAATTTTCCTTTTTGCTCTTCATACCCGAGTAGCATCAACTCATCGGCCGATCATCGAAATCCGATCAAACTTTGATCGGTCGATGATCAGATTCCGATGAGTTTTCATCGGAAATTGCTCCAATATGTCTCATCGGCAATAGTAGAATCCGATCATCGGAATTCGATGAATTTTGCTCCCTATACCGATGAGATTTGGAGCAATATACGAGCAGTGCTGTTCCGAGGCGATGAATTTTGGATGAAAATACGATGCGATTTGGAGCAATATACGAGCAGTGCTGTTCCGAGGCGATGAATTTTGGATGAAAATATGATGAGATTTGGAGCAATATACGAGCAGTGCTGTTCCGAGGTGATGAATTTAGGATGAAAATACGATGAGAAGTAGTAACAACTGCGATATAGGGAGAAGCAGGAGGAAAAAAAATTAACAGTGGGAAGGGGGCTCCGTCATCTTCGATGATAACGTGACCCTTCCGCCATCTTGAAAACTTTCAGGAGGGGTATTTTTGGATGATGTCATTTGGAACAATTATCTTATATATATATATATTTTAATAACTTGTTTATTTAATTTCTAATTTAACAACTTTTGATGAACGTTATTCATGAGCTCAAACAAGGTCGCTTTAGCCGGGAATCGAACCCTCGATCTCTGGAATACGAGAATCATATGCTAACCACTAGACAAGTAATGCTCTTTCCTAGACGGAAAATAATGTATTAAATGGAAAATCATTTGTGGCGCCATCTATCGGGTGGCAAGGCCATGACAGATTTCTGAACGAAAAAGTGAGAACTTGATTCAGTGAATATACTTGTGGCGCTAGCTAGTGAAGAGTCAGAGTCGATCATTTTGCCCGCAAACCGAGCCGAAGTTGGTAATTTTGGGAGTCAAATTGAACGGAGTGGAATTGTTTTGGAGATAGAGAGAAATCATTCAAGAGTCGGAGTCTCATTTTGTTCGCAATTCCAGTGAGGTAATCGGGGTTGGAATCGTGGAGTTAAAGTTGAATTGATTTTGAAGCAAATCGGAGTAAACCCTTTCAAAATCCAGGAGTCGGATTCGGAGTCAAAGTCTCAGTCATTTTTTCTCCGATTTTCAACCCTGAATGTTGATCCGTATAGCCTTACGTTTGACCAATGACACTATCAATTGTCGGACATTCGAATAATAAAATTTATCCTATTTTAACAGTTGGGAGATTTCCAAAAAGTTTAGATTGGGAAAATTTTTATCGGAAAATTTAATCAACCTACTTTTTTAAGATGAAATGTAACTCGGCCAATTTTCATCGGAAAATTTGATCGTTACGATCTTTTTTTCTGATGAAATGTAGCTCAGCAAATTTTCATCGGAAAATTTGATCGTTACGATCTCTTTTTCCGATAAAATGCAGCTCGGCAAATTTTCATCGGAAAATTTGATCGTTACGATTTCGTTTTTCGATGAAATTTCGCTCGGAAAATTTTCATCGGAAAATTTGATCGTTACGATCTTTTTTTCCGATGAAATGCAGCTCGGCAAATTTTCGTCGGAAAATTTGATCGTTACGATCTCTTTTTACGATGAAATGTAGCTCGGCAAATTTTCATCGGAGAATTTGATCGTAAGGATATAGTTTTCCGATAAAAAACAGCTCATCGAAAACCGTTCTCGGATTCTGATCGCAACGATATCAGCTTGCATTACGCGATGAGTTTAGGAGGAGTCGATGATCGACCGAGCAAAATCCGATGAGTTGATGCTACCTGGGTATTCATTTTTGCTGTTGTCCCATTTTTTAAATTTCATTTTATTAAAATTATTATTTTTTTGTAGTTGTCAATTTGTTACTGGGATCTCTAGGAACCAGGTATTAAGTCCAATAATACATAAAGTATTAAAATATTATGATTTACTAAGAACTCGAGAAAATCACCTCAGTTGGAGAAAAAATAGGGTTCTTAAAAGTGCTTTATTTCGATTTTCATTTTGGAGTGGGAACCTTGATTGAGCCACCCCTGGAGCTGAACAGGGGTGGGCGAGCAGGCGGTTGAGCCCCTTAGTTCTTGAAGAATTTAGGCAATCTATGTGAAATCAAATACATTGGGGCTGGAAATCTCAAATGTAAACTTCTATGCATAGGTGTAAAATTTATACATCTTGGTCATTTTTACACTTTTACTCGCCAGTCCCGCATTTTTGCATATTTTGAAATCCTATTGTGTCCGCTTCGGTAACACCGACTCATTTTTGTTGACTATGCGATTCTTTTGCTTAGATATTATTTAGTTTGTGCTGGCAATTATTTTCAACTCTTCCTATGTGTATATTAGCTGATAACAAGCACACTCATCTTTTTGTCACACCCATACGAAAATTTCTATCCAGTTGCATCCAAGTTGATTTAAGCCAACATATTCACAACATTTAATGCTTACCAAACTTACCTAACATTTAGTTCATAAAGATTTTAATAAAATTAATTTTTCTTATTATTCATACATGTTTAGGTTGCGATACATTTCTGCAGTCAAAGGACTTTCTTTTGGGAAAAATCTAAGCAAAATTCTGTAAAATTTGAATTACCCAAATACAAGGATTATTTTCAAAGTGTTAACAATCACATTAGCTATTGTAACTATGAAATATTGTCACTTTAAATTAATAGTAGTAGCTCTAAAAATGTTACGTCCAAAATTCTTTTATAACCATTGTTTTATCAATAATTGGGAAAAATAGTCATGGAATTAATAAATAAGCAAATAGTGCAATAAAACTTTCGGGGTGTGGGGGAGTTTTCTAAAATTTAGCATGAGAGTATGTTATATGCTGTTAGTGGAATTTATAAGATTTGATTTATGTATTTACTAAGTTGGTAACGTGCCATAATGGACAAAAATTGATAGTTTATTTGTTTTTTCATGTAACAAGGTCTACTATTAATAAAATGGATTATTTTTTTATGCACGTGTGTTCTTTGTAATTATTGTGTGTTCTTACAAAGGCTTTGTTCTTTACATTGTATTTAGCTCTAGAAGAAAAACTTGCAACTCTGATGCCAAAGATGTTTACACTTGCCCGAGAAGACACTGAGCATACAGTTGTCATTTCTTGTCTTGAAAACTTGCAACTTCTTGTTGATAAAGTAAAGCAAATTACTCTGTACGGTGGAAATATAGATGCAATTAGTTCATTAATCAAAGACGTGTTTAAGAATAAGGTAAATCTTTCACACCTGTTTCCTATCTTCTTGAAACAAATTGTCCAAAGGGTTTCTGCATAGTGGCAGTTATGCAATTTGAAATAAAATATAAAATGCTTGCCATAAGCTCTTTTTTTTTCTGCCTAATAACTTTGAAATGTATCTCTAAGTGTAACAAAATTGTCTACGTGTAAATAAGATCCTAATAATCAAGCTCAATTGTATTTTCTATTTTTATTTATATCAATTTTTGTCGTTTTTTTCCTTAAAAAATTTAAAGTATATAATAGTTTCACAGAAAGTAATTGAGAAAGAAAAGAATAGCTGGCATTAAATGCTAAACTTTCATTTGTAGACATTTCTGCTGCTCCAAATAAAAGTTTCTAAAAGATCCTAATTTTATTTATTTATTTATTTTTTCAGTTGGCTTGTCAAGACGAAGACGGTGATGAAGATGATCAGGAAGCCGAGTATGATAGCATGGTTATGGAATATGCAGGGGAGTTAATTGCTTCCCTTATTAAAGTTGTACCCTGGCAACAGTTCGCTCCGTACTTGGCGGGTTTGATGCCTCTCCTTTTGGCAAGAACGGTATGTTAAATTTTACTGATGCTTTTGGTGTGAAATCATGATTATTTACTGTTAAATATTCTGTGTAATTAAAAGTATACATTCACAGAAGGAAAAATTTTTAGTTTAAAAATTTGAATATTGAGTGACACTTGTTATCAGTATTCTCAATTTTTAAATTTGTTCCATAATTAGCTCTTGTTTCAATTTGTGTTTGTCCCAAAAACAATTTCAATGTCTCCTAATACAGACTCCTGATTATCCACGGAATAGGGTGGCACGCTAACCGCAGATAAACAAATCCGAAAATCAAGTAAAAGTCATGCTAGTGTATCCAATAGCTTAAATAGATCAGTAAACTATGTTGACATGTAAACTATAGCTAAAACTATAACAGGGCACAGTACATAAAAATGTTTGAGAAATTTTTTTAAAAAGGATCATTGCTTATTATTGCAAATGGATTACACACATATTTGAGCAAATCATGCAAGCACAGGGTTCGTATGCTCCTTCAAAACTCCTCTAATACTCCTTCATTCAGGATTTTTTTTGAAGGGCCCTTCAAATTCTTTCATTTTGGTTTTATTTCCTTCAAAACTCCTTCTTTTTTGGTTCAAAACTACATAATCTTCCGCTATGACAGTAACTTAAAATCCTTCAATCGACAACTTAACTTCGTCACAAGGGCGAAGGTATAAGGGTGTTTTTATTGCAGTAGTTTCATATATTTATTTTTTCATTAAGATGTGATTTCAAATCGATCTCAGAAGTCATAAAAGTTAAAGGTGAAAATATTATTAGATGATTAAGACATTACATAAGTGAAGTGAAACATGTTCAAATGGTGCTTTGCTGTTTTTTCAAGTTTTATTATTATTGCTTTTCCCTCCACCACACTCTTAGCAGCAAAAATCAGTTTGTCTAGTTTTTATTTAAATATTAAAAAATACATAAATAGATATACCATAATAAGTGATTGTGTTAAAAAAATGATTGTTTTGTAAGTTGCAGTTATGATATTGTAAGAAGGGTCATCCAGAAATGATGTCATGCCTTGAGAAGGAGACAGTCTCATGAAATTGTGACAAGGGAAAGAGAGACGGGGACGAAAAGCGACAGCACAGTAAATGACAATATGTTTATGAAAAATATGACATGTGGCAAGAGGAGGAGTAAGGTGAAGTGTGACACTTTGTGATAAAGGGGAAAGGGGTCAGATGTGTTGAAAAAAATTGCAAAATCATTTTATATATATATATATATATATATATATATATATATATATATATATATATATATATATATATAGGTGGAATGTGAAAAATAATATATTCTACATTCAACCAGGCATAATTGCGGCTAGAGCATTAAATGTATTTTAAATATTTGGTGTTATGCTTGTAATCCACCTCCAGGTGTACACAGTAAGTGCAAAACAACGAAATAACAGCAAATTGAACACAACTACATTAAAACACACACACACACATATATATATATATATATATATATATATATATATATTTATTTATTTATTTATATATAAGGACAGCCCATTAGTACTCCTTCATTTTATTTCTGAAATGGATTATGAACCCTGATAGCAGATTAACTGCAACAGATCAAACTAGTTTACAACAAAAATGCATAGGGGAGGGGAGATGTATTTTTCAATACTGAGCAGGTCACTTATTTACGAACTAGTCACGTTTCAGGAGACTTGGAAAGGTCTAGGAAAGGAAAGGGAAGAAAAAAATAGGAATGTCTAAAAATTGATTTTGCACTTAAGTCAAAATGTGTGCATTTATCTACATTCAGTTTATCATTGGCAAAAAAAAAAAAAAAATTTGTAAGTTTGATAAGCTATGGATAATTGGGAGTTTACTGTGCATTTCTTTTCTTGAAACAAGGAGTTGTGCATTAAAGTATTGCATTAGTTTTAGACTATTAGTATAACAAATAAATTTGTGCCATCAAAAATTATGAGTGACATTTTTGCTACATAGTAACTCTAACTGAATATTTATGTGTATTTTACTGTAGAGAATATATTTATTCTGAACTACAGTTGTAATATCCTTGACATAGCATTTAGGTTTTTTTAAAAAAAAAAACCTCCTTATTGCTTGCTTTTCAAAGATAATGAACAGTTTTGAAGCTGATACACCTTTATTTCTCTTTTTCTATCAGAAAAAAGCCTGCACAACATCTGAAAAATCTTTTGCTGTGGGCACGCTTGCTGACATCGTCAGCTCTATGGAGCCTGGATCTGTTCAACCTTTCTTAGTTCACTTGCAACCTGTTTTTCTCAGTGGTATGAAAGATGAAAATGAAGAAGTGAGAAGTAATGCAGTCTATGGTCTTGGTGTGCTGATCCAAAATGCTGGATCTTTAGTTTTCGAGTATCCTTTCTCATTTTATAAAACTTGCAAGCAAACTTTTACTTACTCATTACTTTTAATACAGTGAAACCTGTCTATAATGATATGGGACCTCAAGATAATATAGTTGTAGCTAGGTTTAGACAGTTAGAACATTTGTGCAAATCCCCCCCCCCCTCAATATTACATATACACGCTACATAATGTATTGAGTTTTATTTGGAAAGCTGAACTTGATCTAAGTAATTCAAAGTTTGTTTCATTATAAATGTCCTGAAAATTTTAGTCCTGATCAACATTAGAAATCTCTTTTTCATGTATGTTTTTCCCTCTCCCTTTTTTGAACAAAGCTATTTTTTAATGATGAGGTAAGATGTCAAAGTTTTAAATAAACATCAAAAGAAACGCGTAATATCGGGAAAAAAAATGAATTACTGAAAAATTCAAAATTTGCCATAGCAACCATCTTATAAGATAAATAAATACCTTTGTGCTGAATAGTAAAGTCAGAACACACAACGTAAGTAGAAGCACAAATTTGTAAATTACAATTATGCTGTAATTTACAAATTTGTGCTTCTACTTACGTTGTTTGTTCTGACTTAACCATCTTATATTCCCAGAACAGCTCCATACAAAAATGTAAATAGTGTGTGGGGATGGAGATAGGGAGAGAAAGTAAAAAACTTCAAATCCAATTTTCTCAGATGCATTTAGTCATCATGTACCATGTTCTTCCATTAATGTCTTCAGTTGCGTTTTATGTGGTTTTTGTTAATCAATTTCTTTTCACTTTGAAGTAGTCATTGCATATAATCTTTAACTACTAGTCAATATTCACTATATTTGCAAGCATTGTCCAACATTATTGCTAGTGAGCAAGATGCCCGCACAAAAGACAACATTTGTGGTGCTGTTGCAAGATTGATAAAAAGCAATCCTTCTGGTGTACCATTGAAAGAAGTAAGATTTTTGTTATACTTTCTATTTTTGAGTTTCTGGATCATTTTTCGGTGCAATTTCTTTAAAATTTAAATTTGCAGATTTACACTCAACTTCAATTTTTAGGTATTCAACTTTAAGACTCAACTTCAATTCTCGAGAAAGTATTTGCTATTATGTTTTCTAAGCCTTGCACATGCTGTATGTTGTAGAGTACTCTAAAGTGAAATCTAAAGGGCGTAATTGCTTAGGGGAACATTTATTTATATTTTGTTTGAAAGCATGAAAGAAATGAATTATTAAGTGAAAGAATATAAATGACATAATTAGTAAATAAATACATTAGTAGCTTTATAAATGATTGAATAAGTAAAAAAAATGAACCATTAAACTTTGCCCCGCATGCACTTAACTTATGATACAACAAATTTATTTTATAATAAAAATTAACTTAATATTAAATTAATAAACTCTGCACCAAATATTAGTAAGTCATAATCAATATTTAAAATGAAAAGAACTTTATTTCATAACACTGAAAATAATTTTTGACTTAAAGCAAAATATTTCAATTTTTTAAAACTGCTTGTATTATCATATGCTTTGATCTCCAGTAGTAACTTGTTCTCGACTGAATAAGACTACATGTGTTACTACATAGTTAAAATATTCCCAAAGCAGAGTAAATGTTTCACCACTTTATCCCACATTCCCCTACATATGTGATAAACATACATAAATTAGGATTTTGTCCGATTGTATCCGGGGTGTGCACAGAAATTTTTGGGCCACCTACATACTGTTTACCCCTATGTCTCTACATATAATTCAAGCTGGGCCAACAGGTGTCTCCTCCCCCCCCCTCCCCCTGGGCAAACCCCTGATTGTAACGCCTCATCCACATTCTTGCACGAGACAGTGCGAGATTAAGAATGTGGAGGGAGCTCTTTCTTGCCTCACCTCTGATAGAATTAGCGCTACTGTCACTCCTCTTTACTTACCATTTATTTAACTTCGTTTACATTCAGTTAAAACGCCGCACTGTTGCATCACATGACATTGTCGGCAATCCCACTCTTTTCGCTCGTTAGAGGGCGACACCTGTATTAGACTATTATTCAGATTAGCACACGTGCTTAGCCATGATTGGTTGCTGTGTTTTGCATGCATATGGGAAGCATCTGACAACTTTCATCTCCCATCATGCATCGATATGTTAATTTGGTTTTGAGATATAAGCGGATGTTTCCTTACTGAGCACTCACTCTCTGACTCACTTTTCTCGCGCGAGGTAGCAAGATGCTACTCACTACCAGTTGGGCTGCTTAGCCATTTTTTAAATAAACCTTGAGCATGTGCTAGTTAGCCATATTAGATTTAAGCTCGGTCTTGTTAGTTATCTGGTGAGCAGCCATGTTTAAATAATCCAGTGGTCTTTATACATATTTTTGTTTTTTAGTTGTTTTTAATGTTCTAGTTTGAAATGTTATTGTTTTAAAAAGTGTTTCGTTCATCAATGAACTTCCAACCACTGAACACTGCAAAATATTGACTAAAGCATTTTAGATGTCTATAGCATCGGCTAAGACAACAACATCATCATGTTCTCGCATCATGGCGTCTCCGTTTTCTGGTGGTAAACTCAACACAAATCAAAGGAATCTCTCCCGCCATGATAGTGCCGCCATCCGTTCGCCCGTGGAATTTGCTTTGTTTTCATTTTTAGCAAGCATAGCTCAATGCTTCGTTTTTCGCTGCTCGTTATGGCTGGTAATATTTAATAATGCATGGGCGAGTTGCATATTATTTTCTGCTTTTTATTTAATTTTATAATTAACTATGAAATGCTAGTGTTATAAGTTTTATTTTAGTACATTTATATGAAATACTCAAGGTTGCAAAACTCAAAAAATATTAAGGATACTTAATCAGGGTTGGTACGCTCCTTCAAAACTCCTCCAATACTCCTTCATTTGGGAAAAATTTTTGAAGGGCCCTTCAAACTCCTTCATTTTGGATCGAACTCCTTCAAAACTCCTTCTTTTTTAGTTCAAGACTACATAGTCTTCCTCTGTGACAGTAACTTAAAATAACTTTGATCGACAACTTAACTTTGTCACAAGGGCACTGTATGCGTGAAATGTGCAGGCCCACATCGTGTGGCCCTATGTACCAGGGATAAAAATCTCCCCCCCCCCCCTCCCCACTTGTTGCTTATGTGGGGGAAATCATACCGCGAATTATTCTAAGTGCCCCAGACGGCCATTCAAAATTCAAAGCAAATGACACGAACAATGGGTTTGCTGACCAAATCCCCAGAAATAGAGATCCAAATGTACCACGGAACTCCAGAAATCAGGGAGCTCGTGTCTCCCATGTAGATCAACCTCCCCCCTCTCAATGGGGTGACTTACGAAGAACTTTGGACCTGAGAAGGGGCCTAGGGAATGATGGTACCAATATCCAGTGGACTGGTAATAATCAACCCACTACTATTAACTCAAATAACTTGCAGAATAAAACATTGGATACTCTTACTCTAACTCTCCAAGCTTTAATTGGAGAACTGGCTAACATGAGAAACCAGCCCCATTATGGGCAGTCTGTCTAACTTCAAAATCTGTTCATGGAACTGCAATGGCATCATGGATAGAAAGAAAACTAAAATTTCGGAACTCAATTTTTTCTTAAGCACTTACAATCCTGACATTCCATGTTTACAAGAAACTAAATTAAAAAATTCAGATTTTCTTTTCATCCCAAATTATCAAATAGTTAGGAATGACAGACTGACCAATAATGGGGGTGGTACCTCCATCCTCATCCACAAGGGTATTGATTTCAATGTTTCGTCGATTCCTACCAGTTCCTTCGAAGCTACGAATGTCAACATTTGTTTGCGTGAACTGAAAATTCTCATATCCTCAATTTATATTCCACCTGCAAATGCGCTTGTTATTGATGAGATCAAGAAAATTCTGGACTTTTCTGATAAATGCATTATGATGGGGGACTTCAATGCCAGGCATAGCACTTGGAGTGCAGGTAGCAATAACAGGTTGGGCAGATTAATTAAGAAACTTATTGAGTCAAGCTACAATTACACTCATTATGTCCCAAATCGAGCTACTAAATTTCACGCTAACAGAATCTGCTCAACCATAGACTTTTGAATTGGGTCTGGGATCAGTTGGGACTTTGTTGTTACCTCCCTTAGTGAACTTAGATCGGATCACAACCCAGTGATGCTAGAATTTAATATACAACATGACCTTTCCTTACAGCCCAAAGTGGTTAAATCAATTAACTGGCTTGAGTTCCAGTGTTCGCTAGAAGAACTTACCATTAATCCACCTCACATGAGGAATGTGCACGACATTAACACTGCTATCTCGTTCATAAATGATAAATTAACGAAGCTAAAGAAAAGGCTACATTTGTCAAGCGTATTCATAAAAAAGCTCGTATTTTGCCTGACTATATTGTTCAGACCATCAAACTCAAAAGGTGCTATCACGCACTATGGAACTCCACTTTTTATCCCCCCTACAAAACTACCTTGAATTACTTGAATAATAAAGTTAAGAAACTCATAGCCAACTTTAATGATAGGAAATGGAACAGTTATTTGCATTCGGTCTCTCAGGAGGACAACTCTATTTTTAAGGTCACCAGGCACTTCAACAAAAAGAAGTCTATCATCCCTCCCCTCCACGGTCAGAGTGGACTCACCTACACTGATGCTGAAAAAGCGGAAGCAATTGCTTGCTCCCTTGAAACCCAATTCACGCACAGCATAAACAATTATAATGACAACTTCATTGACTTTGTGGAGGAGCAAAATTCTGCACATTTTGATAATGCTTTTTCCATTCCTCCTCCCAGGATAACTCCCTCAGAAGTAAAGGAAGTTATCAAAAATCTTAAGAACAAAAAATCCCCAGGGGAGGACAACGTTTCCAACCTGGTGATCAAAAACTTCCCTGAGAATCTCATTCTGTATATTGTACAAATTTTTAACTTGTGCATCTTATTTAGCTACTTCCCAGATGTATGGAAAATGCGATTGTGGCTCCCATTCACAAGTCTGGCTCCGCCCCTAATTTTCCTCAGAACTATCGACCAATCAGCTTACGCTGCTCACTCTCAAAATTTTTTGAAAAGATCCTTAACAAAAGGATCATTGCACACCTTGAAAATAATAATCTCATGCCAGATTTTCAGTTCGGCTTTCGGTCGAAACACTCAACCCAACACCAATTACTCAGAGTTGTCAATTATATTTCCAAAGGCTTTCGTGATGGGGAGCGCACGATCGGATTGTTTCTCGACATTAGTAAAGCCTTCGACAAAATTTGGCACGAAGGCTTGTACTTTAAACTAATCAAATTGAATTTCCCTGCACACATGATTAAGATAATTAAGTCTTATCTTACAAAAAGGACCTTCCAAGTTAGAGTGGGGAAGTCCCTCTCCTCGAAAAAACCTGTTCTTGCAGGTGCCCCACAAGGCAGTTCCATTTCACCGACTCTGTATAATATCTATACGTATGATGTACCCACCCATCCATGCACGTTCATCTCTATGTTCACCGACGATACTGCTATTTTGGCCACAAATTCTAACTCCATTGACGCTTACAACCGGATTAACGAGCACATTGACTCACTCGAGCGTTGGTTTACATATTGGAGGTTTGATGTTAACACCAATAAGACTAAAGCCATTTTCTTTGCCAAAGGAAAATGCACTTCTGGAATTCCTCCCCCCCTTAAGCTTTATGGGGATACCATTCTTTACTCAGACTCTGTCAAGTACCTGGGTATTACCCTCGACATCTCCCTGCGCTTTCATACGCACGCATCAAATATTTTGAAGGATTCGCAGACCTCATTTATCACGAATTACCCACTTCTCAAAAATCCTTCTTTGTCACTGAACAATAAACGACTTATCTACCTATCCCTAATCCGACCCAAGCTTCTCTACGCTATTGAAGTTTGGGGATGTGCCGCTAAGACGCATATTCTTAAGCTTCAATTGTTTCAAAATAGAGTACTAAGAGCAATGACTGATCTCCCAATTTTATCAGAAACAGCACATTCCATAAAGACCTTGCAATTGAACCAATTTCCACGTTTATTGTCACATCTGCTACTAATTTCTTTACGAAATTATACCCTCATCAAAATCCAGAAATTGCAAATCAAATTGACTATATCTCCAACAATATTCAAAGGTCAAATCCAAGTAACACAATGATACTTAACTATGCAACCATTGACTTCAATCACCGCACAGCGGCGCAACGATCGGGAGCGGCTTTCTCCTTCCTCCCGCCTTGACCAATGAGAGCATTTTCCCACTGCTGATTGCTCCAATGAGCATTCTCCCCCTTTTACGATCTTAATTTGTTTATTATGATTATTGATACTGATGTGCTGGGCACTTTGTCGAATGTCTCTGCACTTTCCTCCTGGCTTTTGCCTTCTCTTGACGGTTTGTTTCTTTAACATGGGCCTAACCCGTGCTTTGATGATTCTTAAATATTGGACTACTCAGTTTAATATTATAAATTAAATCCTTGAAGTTCCTATCTGAGACCAGGTAAAAGAGGTATCCCCTCTACTCCTAATGTTAGATTTTTAATTTAAACTTTCACAAAAAGTGAAAGAATCACTTAATTTGAAAAAAAAAATCATTAAAAATACGTTTTTGCATCATGCAGAATCAATCCTTTTTCGATGTAAATATTGCATCACGTTGTGACGTCATGTGTGCGATCGGTTGCAATAACTCAGTCAAGTGAATGAACTTTTGGGTGAACCGAGTCACCAGTTCATTGTATCTTATAACCGTGAGAGTTTTTTTTTTTGATTAAGTTACTTTTTGATTGGCAACATATCTTTAACTTTCTTGCATTGGCAACACATCTTGTGTTTTGCATATTCTTAATTTGAAAGCCATGTGAAGACTTTAAATACTTCGAGCGATCTTTTTCGCTCTCTCTCTCACCTCACATAGCCGCAATGTGTTGTACGTGATTTCGTGATGTCTGCCAGTGCTCTTTACTCCTGGCAGGGCGTTATACAACTTGATGTCAATTTTAAAGTTATAAAACGCCTTTAGGCCTATTTTTGTGTATTACGGTAATGCCTTATATTCCTTGGAATCAGCATGTTCGTAAACTTAATGTTTCGTTGTATATTAGCTGCTAATATTTGTTTATTTTTCTAAATGTTTTTAAATATCAATGAAGATGTTGTTCCTCAACTTTAGAAATCCTTTGAGGATAATAAATACAGATTTTCCATGAGGAAAAATGCTTCACGTGTTTTTCTTTTTCTCCAACTTCAGGCTGTGGACATTTTTTTTGCAAGTTCACTTCTACTAGCGGTGTAGTAAGTCTAAATTTCACTACACTTAATGCTCACACCTAATGACGCCCGCCTGCGGCGGGCGCGCCATTCGAATGAAGTCACAAGGGCAAAGGTATAAAGGTGATGAAGGGGTGAAAATATTATTAAATGACTAAGACATTTCAAAATTGAAGTAAACCATTGTTTTTGTTTTTTGCTCATTCTATCAACTTGAGCAGGGCTCATAGTCCTCCTATACTTCCTATATTTTCACAATTTGTAGGATATTCTCCTATATTTCCTATATTTTCTCACTAACTCCTTTTTTTTTTTTGTCAGATGCTAAATGCTACCCAAAAATGCAAAAATCATTCATCCATTTTTTTTTTCTAATTTCTCCTCTGCACTTTGCGCTCTTACATCTTTCATGTTGCCACATGTTTTACCCTTCTGTTTTATTATTTTTATGAAACATACAAAATATAGATGGCTTTACTTGTAACTTTTAACTTGTTTTCAATAAATTCTTTTTCTTTTAATGAGTTTACTTTGAAATTTTAATAGTATAACATGTTAGCTTTAAGTGTACTGCTGTAAAGATTTTTAAAGCTTTTCATTTTGTCACATAGAATCTTACATGTAGTTCAAATGACCGATTGTAGTTCAAACGTTTGTTTTTGAAAATGCCCTGTACAGATTTTGGTACCAATTCAACTTTGAGTACTTCAAATGTTTCAAAGCTTGTAGCTTGCTGATAAAATGCAACTATCTTTATGAAATAAGTGTGATTTTATAGGATTTTGTCTGTTGTTTTAAAATATATATCCATAGAAAAACATTTCAATATTTTTCCATTTTGTGTGTAGATTTTCCAAAAATTTCAAAAAACCGTCCTTATCTCAGAAAATTTTTTTCGGCTCATTTTTTTCTATCTACTCGGTTACGGTTACAAAATGGAGAGGATAATGGATGGTTCTATGCTCCACTCTGGCTTTTCGAACATCCCTTTCGTTTTGGCAGATTAGGTCAAATTCAAACTTGATACATGTGTATACATATATATATACACACACATTAACTGCAAGTTATGGATAATGTCATTAGAGTGAGCGACAGGTAATTGCATCGACCACTTTAATGAATCAATTTCTCAAAAAAGAAATGAAATCCAGTTTTAACTTTTGAAAATTGCAGAATATTTGAATCAAACACACCGCTTAAATGAAACAAGCGTATGAGACTGACCATTTCTCTTTCTCTCCGAGAAAAGTGATGCATTAGAGCAGTCTTTTTTCTTTGACTTTGTTTGGTAAAATAATTTTTTTTTTTTTTGTTTTTCTGTAAATAGTGAAACAAAGGGGAGGCAGAGTGTTGCACACTTTTTGTAACGATTGTCTCGAGACATGGAGTCGACGGGACTTTTCATCGTTAGTGTTAGCATTGAAACGATGAGGTACCAATACCAAAGACTACGGGTAGATTGATGACATTGAAAAAAGAATGTTTAAATTAATTATTACCTAGTTTTAGCAACCAAAAAGAGATGCATTTTTCGAAGCACATAAGTTAAAATCTAAACTTTGTATTTGCTTTTTCATACTGTTTTGTGATTAAATTCTTAAAATAATCAGAGAATGGATATTTTGGGTGTGAGGTATACTTCTGATGACACCTCGTAAGTTCTCTGAAATTGTATGTAGAATTCCATGTTTAAAAAAAAAAAAAAACATGCACAATTTTGCTTAATTGAATTAAAATTGTCTTAAACAAACATGATTCATTTTAGCGACGGTGCGTACAAAAATTCATTTGCTCTCACATCTGTGACTCATGCAAAATATTGATACTGGCGCTCTGTGTTTTTATACAGTGCTCCAAACATATTTGATGCTACACTTTTTCGAAATTCCTATATATTTTTCTTCAAAACTCCTATATTTTTCCTTTTAAACTCCTATATTTTTCATTTTAAACTCATATATTTTGCTATCAAACTCCTATATTTTTCCTTTCAAACTCCTATTTATTTTTTCCCACTTGCTATGAGCCCTGCTTCAGTGACTAAATATTGTACTTTTGACTGATGGAAACAACCCCATTAGATTGGTGTGTATCTTTCATGATTTGAGAATTCTAACTAATTTTGTGTTTCGATAGATAGAGAGAAAGATAGCATTGAGAACAAAAGCAAGAAAATTTAATCTTCCCTGAAAATTTATTAAGTCAGTTTAAAATTCAAATAAAAACTATAAAACCTTAATAATTTGAAACTTTTAAAAAAAATCTACATGAATCTGGGAGAAATTGAAAAAATGCTGATTTGCCCCTTTGTTTTAACCCCTCCCAAGAAAAACTCCTGAGTGTGCCACTGTTCTACTCTCATATTTTCATTTTCTGTTTAATTGCATTATTACGTTTACAAATTTACCAAAGTCCAAAAAATTTCTTCCATTTCTTTCTTTCCTTCTTGGTGTGGTAAATATGCACACACATTGGGCAAAAGCTGCAGCTACTTTGTGGTCCGTTTTGTAAACAAACAAAGTGGATTTGGCATTGACAGTTGAAAAGTGCAGGAATGCTCGTGACGCCTTTGCGCCCAAAACACTCGCCCGAGAGTATGTACGCCTCTCTTATTCTGTGCTCCCCTCTCCAATCTCTCGGCCGTAAGAAAAACCTCTCGTGCTCTTGAGGGAGAATGTGGAGCTGGCCTAATAAGTTGCAAATATATGGTAAGCCCAAAGTGGCTTTGAAATCTGTAAAAGAATACATTTTTGAAGTGAAATTTTTTCTAGATTTAATGTTTACATCTTGCTATGGTACAATATAAAACTACTTAATTTTTAACTTAGGAGATGTAGTGCTGACAAAATGTTGGTGCTCTGGGTCCCTGCCTCATGTGCCCATGTCTTAGCAGTCATGTGTCCCCAGTTTGCAAAATTTCGTTTCAACGGTTGATGGAAGAGTTATGACGTCAATCCGAATCGGAGGGATTACATGCAGAAACTCAAAAAATCCTCTTAATTTGGCCCTACTTATGGATGAAAAAATTGCTTCTGTTAAATCTTTTCACCTACAAAATCGTTGCATTGAGAAAAAGTTTTCCATGTGTTCCTGACTCGCATGTTTTCAATTTTTATTGCTACTTGTGCATAAACTGTGTAATGTCTTAGAATTAAGTGCATTATAAAAGCAATATTTGAATTTCTTAAAATCATTTTTTTCTGTTCATAAGAAACATTCACAGGCCAAAATGGATTTATTTCTCATTTTCCCTTTTTTGTGCAATCTATAGGTGTTTCCAGCGTTGATCCACTCTCTTCCCCTGCAGGAAGATTTAGAAGAAAATTCTACAGTTTTTGAATGTTTGTCATTTTTGCATAGCATAAGAGCAGAAGAAGTAAGTTTATAATTTTGTGTGAATCTTTTGAATGCACTCTTTTAATGATTTGATGCTGTTATTTTAAGCAACCTTAAGAAAATTTTACATTGAAAATTTGATTTAATACTGCATGTGTTAAAAATGACAGCTTATCCCTTTGGGAACCCATAAGCTCTGAAGAAGAATATTAAAGTTTGCAGTGTTTTCTATTTTTTCAAAAAGCAGTTAGTGTATCACATTTTGTATCTCATTTTCCTGCTTAAATGACAGCTGAAGGTTTAATTTACCTTAAAAAGTAGCATTCTTCTCAAATTTAAGAAGAATAAATAAATTGGGATAACACAGGGTTAACCAATATATATTGTCACCTCAGAGCAATAGTAAGACATTTCAATCACAGGAATAACAGTAAGGTATCCTATTGTTGCTTTGAGGGGAAGATAAAGTATTGCCCATACAATGATGAGGATTATATGAAAATAACCAAAAACTTGTCAAGATTTGGAATTATGATGCTAATACAATTGCATTATTTTTTAAATGGTGACAAAACAAAGAAAGCTGTTTGGAGGGGGGGGGGGTCTTGATATTGTTTAGGACGGATTTCCCTCTTGACAAAATTGCCGAGATTAAGAACAGAACTATAAGGAAATTTGATGATCTTCCATCAGTTTTTGCTTTGGAGAAGTGAACGAAATAAGAAAAAGAGGTGTTCGAAAATATGTTTTAATCATTCTCCCATTCCTTAACCATGCATTTACATCTTCCCTTACTCTCCCACAAGCTCTAAGCTTTCCGCCCCAACCATACTCTTTTTTTTTTTCGTAGCTCGGTTACTGCCAACTAAATGATTGATTATAGGCCTCAAAGTTCGTTACTATTTTCATGAGTTTTGGAATTTGTCCCGGTTTGTCTTTATTTGAAAACTTAGTATTTTTTCTAGCATTTTAAATCATTAACTTTTTTCATGCTTTATTTATTTTTTATTTTATTTATCAATTTATTCAAAAAAAAAAAAGACCATCTTACTAAGGTTATCTGAAGAAGAAACTCTTAAAATAATTGTACAAAATAATCACCATCCTTTCATATATCCAAAGAAGGGATTCTAACAAATATCTTCAATAAAAAAATGAGCCTAGTTTTTTGAGCAATCACGATTGCTTATTGTTCTCATTTGACCGTTTTTGGTGTCCGTGCCTTTTTCAACTTGGACCAGAAGCCTATGAAGCACCACCGCCCACCGTCCTCTGCTGGCGGGCGGCGCGGCTGCTCCGGTTTTGAGCTATCCGCTTCTCCTGGTCGGAGGCGTCCATGTCCTACACACACGCACGTTCACACACATACACACACACACGACTTCACACACATAAGCCAACGTGCATACACGCAGGTCTACGCTCACACACAACTAATGCACACGTAACCGCCCAGGAGGAGAGGCAAGCTTGGGGGGGGGGGGACAGGAGCCGTTTCTAGAAACAATAACTCCAATGAGTAGGGTCCTGCCTCAGTTTGTGATTGCGAAAAACAAAATTTAAATTAAAAATTTCAGAATTCAAATTATTTTTTTTTTTAATTTAATTTTTAAAATAATTCTTAAAAGCTCTTCTATGGCCCCCTTCGCCCAAATTCTATGCTTTAGAAATCCCTAAAATAAGAAAATTTTGTGGAATTTGAAAAGTTAATTTTACATATATTCAGTCAGTATCGATATGTAAAGGAATTGATGAAAAGTGTTGCTATATTAATAAATTTTAAAGACATGTTTTGGATTTTTCTGATTGTAATGATTTTCAAACAAATACTGTTTTTCCTTGATTTTGTTCATTAAAAGCAGTGAGTGTCTTATATCACGACTGCATATTAAATTTTAATGAATTTCATCGAAATCATGTTATGTGTTAAAAAGCTTGTCCAATATTTTATTCACTTGAACCAATGCTGAAATTTTCATTCTTTGATTGATGTTACACACTTCATCGTTTTCTACTAGAAAACAATTTCATTGCTTTTTTTTAACCCCCGACACCCAAAGGAAAAGGGGATAAGTTTGACGTGTGTGTATCTGTGTGTCTGTCTGTGGCACTCTAGCGCCTAAACAGATGGACCGATTTTGAAAAAATAAAATTTATTCAAAAGTAGAGTTGAGAGTGTTCTTAGCTAGCAGGGTTCGTACGCTCCGGGAAAACCTGGAATTGTCAGGGAAAATGAAAGTTAAAAATGTCAGGGAATTTTCCAAATTTGCCCCCCAATTTTTTTTTTTTTTTTTTCCAATTTTTTCCCAGGGAATTTTGTTTCATGAGATCTATACTTCCTTTTTATCTATTTTTCCTAAATTGTAAAAATTTTGAGGTAAAATGAAACTGGCAATTAAAAAAGTGCGACCCAAAATAAACTTTCGCAGCTGCCATTTTTGACCCTCAAGAAAATAATTCCTCGGGTGAATAAGAATTATGCACAAACTCAACAGGGAAGTGGATAATTTACTGCTTCGGAAGCACAAGCCTGAAAATGGGGGTGGATGATCTGGGAAAATCATTTTTTTAAATCGGGGTCTTCTAAGTTACGTATGAAACGTAAGGCACGATCCTTAAGTGCCAAAGTTTCCAAAAGCAAAGCATAATTGGATGTTTTCTTTAACTGAAAATTAATGAAAGTATCACAAAATGTGCTGAAAATTGTTTTTTTATTATTATTTTAAATATAATTTTCTTGAGAAATGAAAAATTTTGTTAAAAAAAAATTTTAAAACTTAATTTTATCTTCATTTCATTGGATGCAATTTGTGGTAAAAACCTTTCAACTGAATTGTAGTTTCATGAAGATTTATTATTTTTAATTTGTTTTCATGCTATAAATTCAAAAAATTACTTCTTATTTTTGGGCGCAGTCGCCATATTTGGTCATTCCCAAGATGGAAGCACACAAGACTTTTTAAGTGCTGAAGTTCCCGAAAAAGGCATTGGATGTTTATTGCTATGCAAACTATTGAAAACAACGCAAAATGTGCCCCTTTTTCGGATAATTTATAATTATTTTCTTGAAAAATGTGAAAATTTATCTTCAGAACAATTTTTTTTATTCTAATTGAGACCCTTATGGGCTAAAAACTAACTATTTTGACTTAACTGTAGTTTTTTAAGGATTTATAATTACTTTTATGCTACAAATTCAAAAATCTACTCATTATCTTAAGTTTTTCACTTACTCGCCATATTTGGTCGTTTGCATGATGGAAGTAGACATAAACTTCCAAAAACAGAATTGGATGTTCATCTCTAGGTAAACTATTGAAAGTAACATAAAATGTGCAGCAAATTATGAATTTTTAAAAATGAATTATTTTCTAGAAAAGAAAAATTTTAATGGAAGCATTCTTTAATTAGCAAAAGAGAAAAAAAAGATTATTGGCCTTGGCCTATAATCGGCGGATGTTGATTTTTGTTATTATGCATTTTCTGGTATGGCGATCGATGCAACAAGTTAATCATATTTATACTGGAAAATAGCTTTGTATTTTGCTCAATATGTTTTGTGTTACATGCTAATAAGAAAATTAAAACAATTTTGAACAAAGTGTTTAAAAAAAATTAATTTGGGAAAGAAAAAAAAAGATTTTTTTTTTTTTTAAATCTAAGGAGAAAAATTTCAGTTCTTCCGCATTGCTACTTTTAACAATTTTAATTATTTTGAAAATATTGCTATTTAAACTTAATTTTGAATGGAGCGAGTAACCTGGAATATTTTAATAAACAACCTGGAAAAGTCAGGGAATTTTTTTTAACCACAAGTGTATGAACCCTGGCTAGGTTGCATCTTTGGATGACATTAATTAATGAATATATTAATTAAAAACCTCTAAAAAGTTTTTTCAGATTTTTGCAGTGAAAACCTAGTTAAAAATTTTTAAATTTAATAAAAAAATTTCTGCGTCAGATAGAATGTGTTTGTAACTTCCATGTTTCATAGAATTCGAAGTATAACGTTTTTTCAAAGCCGATTTCAATAACGGCTAAGCCTTTATTCACACGATTGATAACCAAATTAATTGTTGGCCGACAAGAAAATAAAACGCAATGATTTACAATTTTTATCTGTTGCCAGTTTCTATTTAATAGCAAATAAAATACCTGATATTGATTTTTAATAATATAAGGCTTTTAAACGGATTTTCAATTTTCCATCTTGATTCTACAGTTGCAACTCAGTCGGGGGTTTTTTAATTTTATTGTTGCTTGTTATTTATCTGTTGCTTGGTTTTGATGATTATCAATGAAATGATTGTTACTGAAGCATAACAGGTAGACTCATTTATAATGTATGTTTTTATCAAATAGTTGAGATTCATATTTCATTCCTCTTCTTCAACTGCTCTATAGATTTCAAACTTGAATATTTTGGATCAAATGCATTAGAATTATTTATATTTTAATTTCTTTTGATAATTGCTAAGTTACAAATTCTGTACGTTTATTTCTTAATTTATTTTTATTCTAGTTCTTTCAAAATTTACCTCATGTTGTGAAAGTTTTATGTGAAGCTTTAAGTAGCAGTAAACTTAATGAAAGTAAGTTTTTGTTGAAAATTGGTATTTTGGTTATATTTTAATTGTTAGCTTTTGTTTATATCTATTTTATTGTCACGAAAAAAAAAGAGCCATGTTCTATATCTTCTTCGTTAATGTTATCAGAGTTACTGTATTTAACATGCTGACTGGAAACTAAAAATGTTAAGCTAAAATTGTCATCCATTTAAATTGAAACTAATTTGTTCAAAACTAATATTTGCAGCTGGAAATTGAAAAGTATCCATTGAAGGAAAATGTTTGCATTTGTGGGTGTTTCAAGGCAATCTGTCGAATTATTATTGGTAGTTTTAGAAAATTAAGGAAACATCTTACATATAAATACATAGAAAAAGTTGCATTATTTTCCCTCTCTTCTGTGCAATTTTTTTTATTCATATTTTTTGTAGACCCTCGTTTTATGCTGTTTTGATTGTACACAGTTTAAGATTTAACACCCCTTATTTTATTTTACGCGGATGAGTTTTGTTTTTGCTTGATGCGGCAATGCAAATAGATAAACATTTTCCCCTCTCTCAAATTCCAAACTCCATAGATTGCAGATTACTCGGAATAAACTGCATTTTGGCATGCTAATAATCGAGCTGGGGATACTGGAGATATTTATTGTAATTGGTTCCAGAGCTCTTTCCAGAAGTTTTTTTCCCAATGGCTGGCAGCAAGAAAAAGCGACAAAGAACGAAATAGCAATAACAAACACAATGCACAGAACAAGGAACAATACAGTGAAATATCAGTTGCCAATACGCTCTCTTGCCTCCCGATGATGTTCGAATAGTCTCTGTCTGGAACGCTGTGTGCAGGTGGTGAATGTCCATTTCTTGATTTGATTTACAAAGAGGACAATTGGGACTCTCGACAATCGTGAAGATGCTTTGACAAATAGTCATGGCCAGTTAAAAGTCAAACCATGTACATGCAAGTCTATGGGTGCTACAAGTTTATGCAGTACCCATATGGTATTTTCAGAAGTTAAGTTATTAAACTTACACACATCAGAACTCACTGGAAGAAGAGCTTTTAGGAGTGACAAAGGAAAAAAAAACCAACAAGGATACTAACATTGATGACACACTACCAAAATGTTCACATTGAAAATTTGAGCCATTCCTTGACAATAGCAAATGATCTTTCTGATTTGTTAGGGAAGGAATGGAAATGATGCAAGGGATCATGGGAAAGACTGTCATAGCCAGCTCCCAGATTATTAACACTAAATTAATTTATGTTTTCTTTATACATGTTGTGCATATATTGTCGCCTCAGAACAACAGTAGGATATCTTTCTATTGTTTGAAAGCAGATGTCTTAGGGTTGCTCTGAGACGATGATATATCAAAATAAGTACACATTAAACTTATTATAAATTTAGTCATGACTAGAATTTTCCGTGGAACGTAACCCCCACGTAAAACGAGGATTTACTTGACTGCAAGAAATAATTTACCTGCTTAAAATTAATCATTGCATTGACATTCAGTTGTAACATTATGTATTATATTCTTGAAGATATAAATTGTTTCTCTAAGAAAAAGAAAAAATATTTTCATATCATTACATAATAGATTTGATTGCTGAACGTTTGACTATATGATGGAATGAAAAGGGGCCATTCTCTGGAAAAAGAGGGATGTATGTCCCACACTAAACAGCTATATTTTAATTTCAAACAACATGAAATGCTGCTGTCATAAATGCCTTCTTTGTGTAAGATAGTCAAACCACAGCAAAACGGAGAGGAAGTAACTGATGAATTAAGTCTACTAGCTCAATATTATTTCATGTTAAAGATGTATTAAAAGTTAAATATTATTATTTTTTAGTTTTATTAATTTGTTTTATTTATTTTTTAATATCGATATTCACAAATTGTGCATGATCTGCTTGAGGATAAATTAACTCATTGATGTTAATAGTAACTAGCAAAAAAAATTGTACATGTTTCCATTTTAACAGTTTTTAGTAGAATTGGTTTGTACTTGCCAATGGAAATGCAAAAGAGTTGAACCAATGTCAAAATCATAAAAATGCAAATAAAGTCCTATATGTTTCCAGATGCAAAAAGCTTTTATGGTGTATTCGTCAAATAACCCTAAAAACACTAAAAAAATAATTACTTTTCTTGAAAGATGAAATATAAAAGCATCTGTTAAATTCAGTAACTGAAATGTCACTTGAAGCCATGTTAAATTTTAACTGCAAAAAACCTTTTTTCTTCATTTAAACTAAATTCAGCTTCAAAACAATTTTAGTAAGTCAAAAAAAAAATTAACAATTTCAAGGTTGCTGTTAAAACCAAAAAAAAAAAAAAACTATTGCACTCGAAAACATTGCTTTAATCGTTCAATATGGTTAAAGATTATAATTGTATGTTGTTGGTCAAGTACATTGACTTAAATGAGAAATTATTTTTTAATTCAAAAAAGGAAAAATGAGTTTATTTCAAATAATTTTGTATAACATATTTTTATTGTGTAGGTACAGTTCATACAGCAACATCTTTACTGAAAAACTTATGCTCTGAATTTCCTCAACAAATGGACTCTTTAAAAAGCTCTTTCCCTCAAGAAAGTATTGAAATTATTGAAAAAGTTAAATCCATATAGCATTTATGTAAAAAGATATTAAATAAATTCTTCATTTCATAATGTCTTGCTTTTCTTGAAAATCTGAGATTTGTCTTGTATATAAAATATCTAGAACAGCGGTTCCCAACCCATGGGCACCCCTGCTAGGCACTGTAGCGCTGCAGGGAGTGGGTAACAGAGCGTGTAAATTGGAGAAGAAATGAATGGAGCAATATTCTTTTTTCTGACGATTTCCCGTTCTTCTCTTCATCCTGATAGTGGCGTATTTCATCTAGAGGGAACGTGGCACTAGAAACAATCCAGCGTTCTTGCACGAAAGTGTCTGATTTGGTGGTGGTGGTGAGATGGTACATGCTGGCATCTCCAATGATAGGCGCACCGCTCTGCTCGTCATTCTCCGAATGACCCCCCCCCCCCCCCCCCGGTCATCAAAGTAGAGGTGAGATCCTCAGACCTATTGTACTCCCTTACCCTGCAGCAATTGGAAGCTACTTCATGTTAATGGACAACAACTGCAGACCATATCATTCTAACGATGAGCGATTTTCTTTTGGAGGATGGAATCTATGAATGGAATGGCCAACGTGTTCTCCAGATATGAACCCAATAGAGCATGTTTGGGACATTCTAGGCGACGAGTACTGGACGTCTACCACCTATACAAACTCTCGGAAAACTGGAAAGAGCTCTTCAGGAGGAGTGGAGCAGAATACCCCAGCCTCTCATTAATAGCCTCATTGATTCCATGCCTCAGAGGTGTTTTACACTGCTGACTGTCCAGGGTTACCATAACCCCTACTAGAAGCGATTTTCATTTAAGGAAACCCCAGTTTTTATTTGTTTTTCTCATATGACAAAGTAAGTTTTTTTTTTTTTCCTTTTGTTCCCAAAAGTTTTTTTTTTTGTAATTTTTTCTGCCAAACAAATGTAATTTTTGTCTCACATAGTTTACTACATCTGTTGATAACGTATCAAGTTTACTACATCTGTTGATCATTGTTGCCAGATGGTCAAATCCAGATTTCCCCAATTCCCTTCCAACTTTTCCCCAAAAAACGATGTTTTCTATCAAAATTCAACAAATTCAAAAATTATTTCCCCACTAATACTTTCATAAAATGAATAGACTTCCTCCGATATTTTTGTCTCTTAAAAAAAATGTTTTTTTCCCCAAATAGCCAAATTTTCTTATAAAATTCCCCACTTTTTTTTCTTCCCATCTTTTTTTTTTTTACCTTTACTATTAATAAAGCTGAAAGTCTCTGTCCAGGACTCTTCCTCTGTCAGAATCTATCTGTCAGGATCTCTGTGACGTGCATAGCACCTAGACCATTCGACCGATTTTCATGAAATTTGGCAAAGAATTAGCTTGTAACATGGGGATGTGCACCTTTAAGCGATTTTTTGAAAATTCGATTTTGTTCTTTTGCTATTCCAATTTTAAGAACATTTTCCCGAGCAAAATTAATAAGATGGACAACTAAATTACCAGGTTATCATAATGTGGAACCGTAACGTGGGCAAGCCAATTGGCGAGAAATTCATCATGCATTATTTAAATATGCAGGTGAACCAAAATACCTCTTAATTTTCTACTACGGGCAAAGCCGTGCGGGTGCCACTAGTCATAAATACAAGTGCCTGACCGAGAGATAAGAAATAACCAAATATTTTTTTTTTCTGCTCGCATTTACTACTCTGCTTCTGTATGTACATTTAAACTATGATTTTTGTATGTATATTTATCCAAGAACATTCTTTATCACACCTATTTTTGCCTGTTTCACGTGTCAATTAGTTTCACACGCAGAACTATTAATGAGAATTCCGTAGCGTAATATTCCACATAATGCGAAATGCGAATTCCATAAAGTTGAGCAAAGCTCAACCAACGCTGTTTGATACAAACAATGTAACTACTAGATGTCAAGACGCAAATTTAAATACGAAAAAAAAACCCCAGGTTTCCCTCCCCCCCCCCCCCCCCCCCCCCAAGAAAAAAAATTTTCCCCAAAGAATTCCCCTCAAAACCCATTTCCCCAGAGAGCACCAGATTTCCCCAAAATGGGGAAATTTCCCCCAATCTGGCAACACTGCTGTTGATAACGTATCAATCATCCAAAAAGTTCTCCAGGTGCAAGATCAACCCAAAACCTCAATATCCTTTAATTGCTTTGAGCAGTATATATGAATGCCTCAATTGCCAAACTGATTAATTCCACTTTTTGAAAAAATCCACATTTCTGCTTTAATAGTGCTTTATCAATGCTTAACATGTGAATTTATAATAAAGTTTTGGTTCAATACATTTCTACCATCTTCATAACTATTCTCTTTTTGTTCAATGGATTTTAAGTCGATTTAGTGAGGCATTCATATAGTACTAAATACTACATTCTTCACGCAGGTGGTGACAACTCTGCATAAGGGAATATCCGGCTCAAAATGGAAAGAGGCGGAGGGTATTATGTAAAATTACAAATTATACCTCCAACGTTGTTTTGGGGAGTTGAAACACAATTGTTCACTTTTCATATTATCAAACAATTAAATGAGCAATTTGGCTTCCCACCATGAATTTCATTAAATATTTCTCATCATTCCAGTAACAAGTTCAATTCATTTATACAACTTTGTAAAGCGAACCAACAAGCCCTGGGTATGTTGGTCTTCATTACAAAAATTACAATTTTAACGAAAAATATTATCCAAAATTGTTACTAACATTGTTTTGTGCTTACAATTAAACCAAATTAAAAGATTAATGTAGCATTAAATTAAACCAAATATTAAATCAACCAACTGAACCATCTGCATTTTCTCAAGAATCAATACAACTTTCAACTTCACTGTTGCTAACTCTAGAATATTGTTGTTACCTAATAAGTTTTTTTTTTTTTTTTTTGTGGGTTTTCTAAAAGTGGACTAACGTACCCAGTTTCTTGGTCTGAAAAAATGCTATATTTTTTCTCTTGACTTCAAAAAATTAAAGAACTAAAAAAAAGCTTACTTCAGGAAAAGAAATTCAAATACTGCTACATTCATGAAAACCATTTTAAAAAAATAAGTTGAATACTTATGAAAGTGCTATATATCTGTACAATGCCATTTCATTATAGACTTAATAGGACTACAGTTGCTATTTATTGATAACAGTATTAAAAGTATCAAATGGTCCACTGAGCCCTGAATGCCCCTACTCGACTGCTTTCTGCATTTTAAACTTTTCCAGTTTAGGTATGATATTCTTCGGCTTTTCGAAACTAATTAAGTTAAAATTGTAAAAAAACTACAAGCCCTCAAAGATCACAAGCAACAAAAAAGAAAATAAACTTGTAAAAATTGCAACTGATCTTATTTTTAGTTACTATGGGGCTCTGCTTCTGCAGGACACCAACCCAGAAAAATTGCTTTGCAATTTTTTTCAGTTCTAAGATTTAAAGTGCCTGTTAAGAAAAATCAGATTAAGATACAGTGAAGCACCGTTTATATGTTTCTCTTTTATACGTTTTTATCAATTACACGTTTTTTAAATTGGTCCCTGCAGAGTCTAATACACATTAACGTACACCTATTATACATTTTTTCATTTATACGCTTTTTTATACGGTCCCTTCAAAAACGTAGAAACGGTGCTTCACTGTATATATTAATATTTTGGAACAAAATAAAAAATCTCTTCCCTTCCCCCCTAGAAAATAGAATTTCATCAAAGAGCTCAGTATAATTATTAAAGATTAAGATCACACTCCAACTCAAAGACAAAGCTTAAAAAATATGCATAACGAAGTTGTTTGTAAAAAAAACCCTCCAAGGTCCAAAGTAACTTGTGCTAACTTTTACAGCTATTGGTGCTAAGGGACTAATGAGCGTAGCAAAATGGCAGTTTTGTTAGTTTGAAAAGTTGTGGTCTCTAGTAACATTTTGCTTTTTAGCTCTGGGGGTGAATTGAGTTGACGCAAGACTTTAGAAACCCATACAGCTGCTGTTCTAAAGAATTCAGAAAATTGGAACAAACTGAATCTGATGCAGAAAAGGAGCCCTTTCAAATGAGATCAGGGGTCGGAATTAATTGTATATTGAGTTTGCTTTGTGGGCACTTCAAAAAATTTTTCTTAGAAATAGAGCTTTCACAAAACTACATTTATAAAAACGTTTTTTTTTATTACTACTGAGCTCAGTGTGTCCGAAAGCAAAACATCAGTAAAAAAGAAAAAAAAATCTTTCAAGCCATTCCCAGTGAAGTCTTTTAGGCCAAAGAAATTTTTTACATGATTTGTGATAGTTAAATATGCTCTTTTACACAAAAGATAAAAGTACACTTTTTTCACAAAATAAGGACCTAAAAATAAAAACCTCAGTTCCATACAAGAACTCTTTGCTTGTTCTTAAGTACCTCGAAACCTAAAGAAGCCCCAAGTTATCTTGTACCGTTCATAATATGGATTGATTTACCTGTATGATTCCTATAACCAGGGTATGCAAAGGAATTTAGACAAGTGAAAGACATGGCCAAAAGAATTCACTAATCCATTAAGAAACATTTGTTAGATTATCATAAATGTAAGTTTAATGTAACATATTCAAAAATGTTATATATTGATAAAGATTTGTTTTTTGGTTGATGTATCAATACCACCAATGCTGCAACTCTACTGAAAACACATTCTAAAACTGAAAAATTAAAAAAAAACTTTATTACAATGATTTTTGTATACTAATTAGAAGAGACTTTGTATGGGGGGGGGGCGAGCTTCCTCATAGTTTCCGAAAAAATTCACCATCTTCAGAAAATTTTACTTGATTCATCATCACCCGAGGTGGCTGTCAAGGGAGGTTCACTGTACTCAATTGAGTCAATGTATTTAAAAAATAAAGACACTTGAGTCACAGAAATTTAATTAGCATATAATTTAATACATTGACAAAACAAGCAACATTTAACAAATATCCATCACAAAAATACATAATTTTTCGATATGTTTTTCATTCCTGAAAATATTGAAAAATTTGCAAGCTGCAGAAAGCCTGTAAAGTAGATTTAGCAAAAGCATATATATACTTATATGTTTTAGACTTATCAAAGTTTAATACGCTCATTTCAAAAATTTAGCCTAATTTATTACAAAGTCACAAATTTGCTAAATACAAAGCAATGCTTCAAAAATATAAGAACATTCAATGCAGGATTTGACAATGCTTTATTGACAAATTATTTTTCTCATATTTAAATTTCTTGGTAAATTTTCGCATCATAAAAATAATTTAAATGTAAATTTCACAAGCATTCAAATTCCTCAAGACTTTTAAGCTGAGAAAATGGCTTCATGCTCAGTTCATAAGTGAATAATCAGGAATTTCAAATTAACTTTGTTCTCTGCATGGAAAATCATTTTAGCAATGTTGTAGGGGAGTTCAATAACAAAGTCCTCAGCAAAATCTAAGGTTAAACTTTTAAGTTATCTAAAGATTCATAGATCAAAATAAGGAATTGCAGGCATAACCAGTGTTTTGTCAAACTTTTTAACAGTACTAAATACAAGTTTATAGTTCTACATATTCGATTTTAAAGACAAAATAGAATAATGATGCTTCTAAGCAAAATTTATTTTGCCACATAGATTACATCTTTCATAATCGAAAGAAAGATTTCCAGTATCAAGCAAAAACATTGAATGGAAAAAGACTTCAGTGGATTTGATGCTATTCTACTAATTTGGAATTAGAGACATAAGTTTTTTTCCCCCTTCTTTAATGATCGGTTTATGTCTATAATCTGCTTTATTATACTAAACTGCAAATTATGATTTTAACCAGTTGATATAAAATGCTTTTTTTTTAATTGATAGAAAAACATAAGTGGATAAAGTTGGTTTTTGTACTAGTAGGCTTTTAAAAGAATATTTTAATTAAGCAAAGAATTTTCTCAATTGTTTTCCTCTTACAATACAATAAAATAACAAGTGCAAGCCAGAAAAGAATGAGATTCAGCGTTTTTGATCAGATTAGCAACAAAAGTGAGGTTTTCTTCGGTGAAATTTTCTTTAGTAAAATAATTTTAAGATAAATATTTTAGATTGAGAGAGACAATTAAACATAAATATAAAAATTGTAATACAGCTAAATAATTAGCATCTGCAATTAGCTAACATTACTTACAATTTGAACAGCATGTCGGATGACAATAGTTTTCTATTTTAATACAGAAGTACTGACATTTCAAATGCATTTTAAAAAGCACTTTCTTTTAAATTTCTTCTTTTGTATCAAGAAGTTTTACTACCACCACTTAAATGATTTAGTTGTGAATCATCATAAATCGTGGATTACCAATCAACACTTTTTAAGTATAGTTTTAATTTTAAAAAATATAACTGATTTTATAACTGTGCATGATTTCTCCATACTTTTTTAGATAAGATTTCTTTTACTATTGTAATGTGCGTTTTAATATTTCAAGAACATCAAAAACTTTTTTTATACATTGCAGTTTTTGCTAAAGAATTTGCACAACTTTTTAAATGCTTGCCCTAAATCATTTACAGCAAGGTAACTTCTGGAAAAGATTCAGATTGGTTTAAGCATGTAAAACATTTTCACATCAACTATTTGAAAAATTAATTTTTGTAATGAATTAAATATTTAAAAGGACATAAACATCTATTAAACATGACTAGATATTTTGTGAAGACAAAATAAATATATAACTACTCAAAAATATCAACATTTCAAAGAAATAATCTAGGATAAATAAAATTTGGGGACGCTTTGGTTGTGCCTATTTATATAGATGCACCTCCAAAGTAACAATAAATCAAGCATCTCTAACATTAACTGCAATTTTGGAAAGAAAAAACACCTGCCAAGCATCCACACATTGAAACAGTATCAAGCCGAATTTATCATGAAAAAACATGTCCAACGAGATTTCCATTCATTCAAAGATGAAGACTAATATTAACTACAGGAATAATCTGTCACATTCCTGAAAGAAAGAAAAAAGGTTTTTAAACATTGGTGCTCAAAGTATAAACCTTAAGAACTGAAGATGAATGCAAATATCCTAACTCCTTTTCGGCACTACTTCATGTATGTTTAGCAAAAAATTCAGATACTCCTAGTCTTGCTGAAGAGAGCTATACTGTCAAGGGCAGTAACTGCAAGTTTTTCTTTTCCTTACATTTGTCATCTATTGTATGTTAGCTTTATTGTACAAGCTTGCTTGTTTGGTTTCCGCTGAAAAAAAGCACCAAAAAAACGTCTAACAGTTTCTTCAAATACCTCGAAAACTCATTCCTACAGATACTGCAGTTTACCTTCCCATGGCAGTATATGGTAATGATAGGGATAATTGCAATTCTTTGCTTTAGAAAAAAAAAGTATTGATGCATGCAGGATTTTTCAAGCAATCATAATAGCTTATTGTTTTCAGTTGGCTATTGAGTGAATTCCTATCCATTTTGAGAGCTCTACTGGCCTCCTTGTACGATGATTTTTCAGGCTTCTCATCCATCCGCTCGGAACAGACTTTACGCAATCTTCGACAAAAACCACATCCAGCCCCTGGCATTACAGAGTTTTGACATCTGGAATTAAAATTACTTTTTTGCTGTTTAATTGCAATAGGAGCCATTTGTAGCATGGTCGGTATGAAGTTCTTTTTTACATTGGGGGGGGGGGGGGGAGGATGAAATTAAAAAAAAAATTTTTGAAAAAACTACTTGGTTTAAACCAAACAACCTAATTTGAATTCAAGATGCCTGAATTCAAATTAGTGCCAGGTGCTGGATGCTAGATAAGATGTTTCTATTGTAATTTTGCATGTATAATACACACCCAATGAGTTCATATAGATTGTCTTCTCCCACCAGGAAAGCTTTAAAATAATAGACTTGACCTTCACAAAAAGTGCATACTGTTGGGAAAATAATTTTGAGCATCTAATAAGAATTCAAACCACATGCAGAAGTTATCCTACCTGTAGGTTATTAGAATTTGCTGACAGGGCATGGTATGAATTATTCATTTTTTAAATTTTATGTTATTTTGTTTCAGTTTCTCTATTCCCCTTAGCTACACTAGGATAAAATATTAAGGCTACTTTTTTGTTTTAATATTTATATGCGCACCTAAAAAAGATTTCTGATGATATCCTAATAAATTAAGTATAAATACAGTCGGATCCCGTTACAACCCGATCTGACTTGCGCGAAATGGCTATAATGCAAATTTTTCATAAGTAATGAATTTTTTATTGCTGACCCAAATTGCTCGCTTGCAAACATGAAATTTTTTGTAAAGGAGCGGCGGAGCGTTAGAATGGGCTTTGTCGACACTAAATATTGGTTTCATGAATGGACTTTCGTAATTTAGCATCACTGAAAGCGGAAGTTCACACACTGTGTTAGTTTAGCCTTGTTTTAATTTTATACAAATAACCGCTCTGATTCTTAACGTTTTTTTCCTTCTACAAATGAACGTTGATAAAACAGAATAACTCCCAAACAAGCACTTTCATCTTAATAGTGAAGCTCGCAGAGTAGTGTGAGCAAAATATAAACATCATGAAAAGGGAAATGAGGCCAGGAATAGGGGTGTTCCCACACTGCATAAACCATCATCTTTGTGATTTTAAAAATTATAATTGAAATTACGATATCTACTGTTCAGTGCTATTATAAAACAGTAATGTACTTAATGTAAGTACCGTTCTGTTTAAGTACATGTATCTTATTGATCATAGATTTCGTGCTTTATAACAGTAATCGTGTTAAATAGTAACGCTTTTTCTAAAATACAGTAAAAAGTCAGTTCTTTATAAAAGATACGGTAATATATAGTTAAGAAATGGTTTGAAACAATTTGAGGGTTGTTAAACACATGTATGAACTAATTGGGTATGCTTATAAAAATTTTCATAACATACGTTGTTCCACAACGCGAAATTCCGATTTGCGCGAGGGGTCTTGGAACGCATCCCTCGCATAAGTCGCGATCCGACTGTAAGTGAAAAACTCTTAATTTTGAATTTAAGTTAAATTTCAAGTTGAGAGATAACTCAATCTTGAAACTTCCAATTTAGAAATTACTCACATGGCGGAGGTGTTTGTTCATCTTTCACATCTTTTTCTGTGTCAGTACTTTCTCCACTAGTAATGGTTTTGCCATCTTTGGCTTTAGTCTGAAAAAAGTCAAATGCATGTGTGGTAAATACACAAAATTTACACAATTTTGATATTAGTACAACATTTAAATTGTTACTGGAAATGAGTTAAAACGTTTACCGGAGGCTTTGGCTCCATATCTGGAATTAAAGTAATTTTGCCAATATTTTTTCTGTCGTGCATTTTCTGCATTGCTTCCGCGACCTGTTGATTAAAATATTTATAAATTTCATACTCAAATGCAGAAATACCAAGCATCAAAATATGCAGGTTTTCCCGGAAATAAAGCATCCTCAAACCCCAAATGGAGAAAAAATATAACTAATAATACATCTGTGCTCCATTATGAAAAGTTAAATTGTATGTATATAAATGGCCACTTTGGATGAATAAATTGAGCTCGTTGTTTTTAATATTTGTTTAGAAACTAATTTTCATCATCATGGTTACAAATCATCTTCATTCATTCACGCAGACTTTACAATAAGGGTGAGAGGGGGTAAAATTTAGGTTTTTTCAGGAAAAATACCTATATGCATGAACTTAAAAAGCAAAACTTCATCTTAATATAAAATTTCCAGATTATTAATTCCTACCATTTAAGATTAATCAGAAATAAAAGTATAACCAGGGACGGATTAACATCTATTTAAGCCCTAGGCCAAACTTTGAGATTACGCCCCATCTCGCATATCCGAACTCTGTCAAAATCGTACCCCCCCCCCCCCCCCTCCCACAGCCATTACCAGAGACGTAGTAGCGTCCAGTGACAGTTTAAGATTTCGTGCTTCCCCCTGTATGAGAAAATGAGGGATGGATTACTTTCTTTTTGTTTACCTTCGATGATGTTCAAAAGAGGGGAGTTTGGGGGTGCTTCCCCGGGAATTTTTTGAAATTGAAGCATTAGAAATGCATGTTTAGGCAGTCAAAAGCTATTTAACGGGAAGTGATAGCATTCGGAACTTGCCCAGGAAAGTTTTCGTACCTGAAGTCCTACATAGGTAATTGTATGTTATCATTGATGATGTTGAAGAAAGTGACGAGTTAAATCGGGGTTTGACATATATATATATAACATGGTTTAACCAGAATACGCATCTGTGTTAAAACTCAATTTTGAAAAAAAAAAATTACAATCAAAGGTATGTAAAAATTGTAGTGTCACAAAATTCATTTTTGTGTCACTGATTTACAGCAACATCCATACAATTTTAACACCTCTTTTTCTTATTTATTGCTGTTTTTGAAATTAATTTTGTACAAAATGTCGATTAGCTTAGTGCACAAACGTCTAAAAATGAATTACGCTTTAGTGCATAAAAAATTGTTCAAAATAATGTGAATTATTTTAAGTTATGTGGAAAAACAATATAACATTTTTCATTTTTGAAACATTTAGAAAAATTAACAAGCATGTAAGTTTTGTAAATTTTATTTCAACTTGAATCCTGGTGACGTTATCTTCACTGGCAAATTTCTTCATTAAAATGAAGCTTTTATTTTTACACTTGTTCTTATGTTTATCTTTAATCTTAATTTGACCTTAAATAGAGTTGAAGTTTGTTGATAGTTGTCACTTTTTTTTTTGTCAGTTTCTTGTGCTTATACATAACAATAATGCAATCAGGCCTGATAATTGAAGGATTGAGAGGATATAATTGTCATCCTGGCTTTTAGAAGCATAACATTAGAAATGTTTGTAAGTATTTCATTGTTTTTTCCCCCATATAATATGCATTGACCATATATTCTTTGCAATTAGAAAACATGACAAGTGACTTTATTCTCAATGAAATTTTTTTTGTAAATTTAACATTTGCATTTCACGTGACAGAGAAAGCAGAACAAGAATCTGAAACTTGTGGCGAAAAATAAGCAAAAATCTGTTTCCATTTACTGTATCTTACAACAGGTCACATGCTAATAAGTTAAATAGATCAGTGCCCATAACAGATCATATGTACAGTACACAACTGATATTAAATCCTATACTGTTAAAAAAGTTTAAGTAATTTATTCACCGCAAAATGCTTAAGATAGAGAAGACAAAAAGCAAAACTCACGTCTTCAAAGGCCCATCCTGAGTCAATGATAATTTTGATTTTCTGAGTCTCCCAGAGTTTGAGCACTTTCTCGACAACTCCACGCACATAGTCGTGACACCCCTGCTGATAGAGAAGGTGGCGCAGGTGGAACCCAGCCAGAATCTTGTTTTCGTCAAAGAGCTTGATTGGGCTTACTTTGTCCACTTGCCACCACTAAAAAGGATTAAATAGTTACATAAAATGAAATAGGAATTCACATACCTGATATTTTAGTAGCAGAATTTTATCTGAAAAGAATAAAAGGTTAACAGCTAAAAAGTGAAAATTGTTTTATACCAGATGGTGTGAAAATAATTAGTTCTGACAAAACTTTTGATTTAAATGTTATTTAAAGTTACATTATATTTCATGGAATTGACATTTAAAAAATTACTAAAATCAAAATCATTTCAATCAATCATTTGTCGAAAAGTTTTTTTTTTTTTTTTTTTTTTTTTATTTCTCTTATTTGTGGTTTAAATTCAACATTCATTATACTTGCATAACTGAGTTTCTTGTATTATTACATTGAAATTTTATTTCAGTTTGTACCAAAAATTAAATATTGTATTTATCCTTTTTTATTTATTTATTCTTTTTTTGAGTACATTTAATCGCATAAACTCTAGGCCCAGTGCCCTACTATAGCTGGATCTATCCCTGGGTTTAGGCAACCGCTTTGCCCTTTCTAAACATTTAACCATATAGTGTCACATTAATGTGCTTGCCATTCATAAAATAACTGAACTCGACAGTAAAAGAATCAAGCATGCTTTTATGCCATGTTCGGAGTGCAGCGCACAAGAAAAAGGTTAGTTCATGCACATTTCATGTGTTTTTCCTCACTGAGCAGCATTTTGTGAATCATATACTACAAAATAACTTTTCACTTAATTTTACTAAAGTTTACAAACATTAAATTAATTCAATAATAAACTTATTTTGTATAGAAATAAATTGAAATAAAATGTTCTTCACAAATATAAATCTATTTTAAAAGTTTCAACACTTTTCTTAAGAACATTATTCATTAATAATTTTTTTTTAACGAGAAATAACATTAATTTACCTAGAGAAAGTACATCTAAAATACTTATCACTTGATTGTGATCAATGCAGATAGCTAAGTGTTAACACATACCTGCAAGTTTCAATTTTTGCTTAGGACAACTCAGGATTATTTAAATCCTATGTATAGTTTAGATAATTATAGATTTCAGGTTAGAACAATATATATATCAAATTTTGTGACCATTCACTAAGACTTACAAAGGTTCATTGTCATAAAATTGACAAGCTACTATACGATAATACTAAGAGTTTCATTCCTATATATTTATATTGCACTTAAAGCTCAAGGACTTGACCCCAGTGCTTTTCAATCTCAAGCCATGTGTTATCAGAAGACCGAATCCACAAAATGCAGTAGACAATCAGGATAATTTTGTGATTCAATTTCTCTGCTTTAAATAATCCCACTCATATTTCAATAATGCTTTTGTACAGGTTGGCATAAAATAGAAGAAACGCTCCTAAATCTTGTATAGTTATCAAAACATTTAGAAAGCAATTAAATCTAATGAAAAGAAATTAGATTTAAGCCACGTCAGAAACGAGATGCAAAATTAATAGTTTTTAAAATAGCAGTGAATTTTGACTAAGCAAGATAAAATTTCTGGAATGCTTAAAAACTCCATTTGTATTTTACTACACTACAAGACTTTTTTCATTTATAATATGGCATAGAATTTTAACATGTAGGAAGAACACTTGCAACAACTTTAAAAATAGCTTCCAAAGATTAATTTCAGAATTATTGGATATGCAATGAGTTGTGCAAAATATTTCCAACTTTTTTTTTCTTTTGTAAAATAAAGAGTGTAAAACCTATTTCCTAACATTACCTGGAGAGTACAGTACTGTATAAAGTATACTAAAAGATTCTTTAAAAAATACATAAAAATTGAGGAGACGCAAAGTAAACTGGTAGGTTCTAAGTTTATCCTACAAAACTTTATACTTTCGATTCTTAAAGTTTTATCATACCAATAAAATCCCTTTCAGCTATGATAACTTTACAATAACCGTAACTCTTTAAAATTTAATGATGTCAAAGAGATTAGTGATGACACAAAATGAATGACACCAAGGAGACATTGCATTTGTGCTACTATTAACTGATATCTATGATATCATTACATGTCATGGGATCACTATTTCAACAGAACTGGTTACTTACTGACTTTGCGAAACTGAAAAAGCTTTTTGTTTCTCCAGAAACAATGCTAGAGGTACCTGGAAACAAAATGGAGATTTAGGAAGTATAGGCAGAAATTATATTTTATTGTTAATAATTCAGGAAATAAACGTACACATAAAGTTAATGTCTTTAGTTGGAAATATAACAAGTACATATAGTTAAAAATAACACCTTAAGTAAATTCCTGAACTAAATGAACATTATTTTCTATCAGATTACTTATATATCTTAAAGCCCACAACTTATTATACAGGGTGTTCCATTTTAACCTGCAAGACCTTTATTTTCGCAAAACGTTAGTTCTAGGTGCATACTTCCAATTGCAAATATGTTCAAAATCAGATGCAGAGTTAGGATATTGAAAGTTTGAAGCAAAACCAAAAATGAGTCAAAAAATAAAAAAGTTAACTTTTTATATGGGCTCCAGGTCCTCTAATTTATATTTAGGGAAATGATCTTCATTGAAAGATATTACTAAAATAAAAAACTTGACATTTTCACGATCAAAACTCAGGGAGATATTCCAGTTTAAAGTTTTAAGGGGCCATACAAAAAATGAAATTTTATCTTACAGCCCTTTCAGAAGAATGACAGGTTATCAAAGTAAGAAAAACAAGGTATTTATATTTTTCATTGCTATTCAAAAATAAATGCAAATGTTATGCCGTGATACGCAAAAACACACGACAAAACCTCGAACAATTTGAAAAACCACACTCTATGTACACTTATAATTTTAAACACATGTTAACTATTATATTTTCCCCCAAAAGGCGTTATTGACGGTGAGTGAAAAGTGGTGTAAGTGGAATTGTTTTTCCCAATGGAGATTATTTCCTTAAATATGAGTTAGGGGATATGGGGCCCGTACAAAAAGTTAAATTTTGTATTTTTTGATTCATTTTTACTTCAAACTATCAATATCTTAACTCTGCATCTGATTTTGAACATTTTTGCAATTAGAAGTATAAATCTAGGACTAATGGTTGCGAAAATAAAAGGTCTTGTAGGTTAAAACAGAACACCCAGTATAGATAGGATTCCTTATAATTTCCAAGACCTATAGCTTTAAATTCTTTTTGCACATTTATACTCTAAAATGTTTTTTTAACATTCTTTTGGGAAAAAGTAAACTTCCCTTTCAAAGGAATTCTTTAAAACTTAATTGAGCTTGGTGTGAAAAAAAAGATTTAACAGACAAACTATAGTTAAGGAAAACCTTAACCTGGCAAACAATGTGCCTAAACTTCAGTAAGGTTTCGCCTCACTGAAATAGTTCCTCAGTAAATCATAACAGCACTTTTAAAAACTTCATTTCCATACAAAAAATTACAAATATATTTTCGAAATGAGAAACCGAAGTCATGAATATTCAGTTAAAGCATCATATTTAGCGTTTTTAAAGAACAATTATAACAAGCTTATTTTTACATCATGTTATTTTCTGACCGTTAAAACAATTCAGCTTTAATGCCAATTACAGCATTGCGTTTCCGTCCGGAGAGCAATGGAGGGATATGCAGGAAATCATTGGCAAGCACATGAAATCTGGTTTACAGATGGTTCCAAGACAGCATCTGGAACTGGTTCTGGTGCATACTGCAGCAGTAACAACGCTAATCTGTGCTTTTTGCTAGGGAAGCTTGTTATTGTCTACCAGGTGGAAACTTTAGCCATTTCGGCATGTGCAAATAACTGCCTAGAATGAGGCATAAGCGGCGAGGTTATTAGATTCTCTGATAGCTAAGCTGTGTTAAAAGCTCTCAATCAAGACTGCTTCACTACCAAGACTGTTTGGTAGTGCCATAATGCACTGGTAAGAGTAGCTGGCAGTAATAAAGTTTCCCCATACTGGGTACCTGGTAACAGTGACATTGTGGGCAATGAATTGGCAGATCAATTAGCTAAGCAGGGTTCCAATGTACCATTTGTGGGACCTGAACCTACCCTCTGTCTGCCTTACAATGCAGTAAGGATTACTGCAAAGAACCTAGTTATGGGTGAATCTTATGATTGGTGGCTTCAGCCTGACTCTCAAAGACAGACCAAAACTCTCAACCAGCAACCTCCCTGGTTTAGATCCAGGGAACTGCTTAATTTGAGTAGAAATGAGATCAAAAAGTCTGTTGGGTTGCTGACTGGACACTGCTCTCTTAATAGGTATCTTAATGTGATGGGTGTTACTGACAATCTATCAGGTAGAGAATGCTATATGGCAGATGAAAGCTTAATTCATGTACTGTGTAACTATTACTCTGTGCAGAGATTTAAACACTTATGATATCACTACGTGGATCCCTGGGAACTGCCTAAAATATTGGTTAGGCAACTGCTGCAATTTGTTTCTGTTATTGGACTCTAATAATGGTCAAAGCGGGGACAGTACAATAGAGTAGTGGTCTCAGTGCTGGTGCTCACTTCAAGCATCCCTTTTTCACTTCATATTTTCTGACCAGTAAGATTTTATGTTTGCTTGGCGAGAATTGGGCCATTTTAATTTCACTGCAACTCTTGTATCCTCCCTCTACTGTGAAGAAAACTGCTTGGATAACAAAAGACGATTTTAAGTTAATTTGTTGGTGACTCATAGGCAATCAATTCTATTTTGATATATTAGATTTTACATTTTAATGGAGTTTTTAATGTCTTATTTTGCTGGCAGCTTATTTTAATCGAGCTTTCCACTTTATTTTACGACTTATTTTCTTACATGGTGGATTATTTTGCATTTTAATGGTTTATTTTAATTACTTGGAAAATTATTTTTCATTTTAATGGAACTCTTAGTCTTGTTCATATCTTGTTTTGTTAAAAGGTTCCATAAAAAGACAAAGTAACATATGGTACCTCCAAACAAGTAATGGCAACAATGAAAAAATAAAAAAAAATTTGCCCAATTAAAAATGCACTACATCAGGCACCTGTAGTGGGAAAGCATCAAAGCAGTCTTTATATACAGATTCTTCTTTGTAGTGTAAAAAATTTCAACTATGCAATCTCATTAACTTTGCAGTAGTCTAACTTCTTGTTTGCTTGGATAGCAAAGTTTTTAAATCTGCCTTGTCTAGAAAAAGAACAAAAGTTTTAGCATTTCTCGTTGAATGTAAATTTTCCCATGGTTGAGCGGATAATCACCAATCATGACAACTAGAGAAAGAGTAGAGCAGTGATAAATTGGAAAGAGTGTGATAAAGCGCCTGTTACCCCCCTTACACAATGCTTTGCCCCAACTAAATAAGAGGGGGAAAAACTAGACCTAAACATTTTAGCAATCACAACCGAGCGAATATACTAGACCCTCGTTTTACGTAGGGGTTATGTTCCACGGAAATGCCGCGTAAATCAAGACTTAATATAGTGTTAAATTAGGAGTTAGGTTCTGTAAGTAAAAAAACTACTTCATTCTAGTGATGACTAATTGTATAATAAGTTTAACGTCTACTTATATCTATTTTTATGCACTTCATGCATAAAGAAAACAAACTAATTTTGTGTTATGTTTATAAAGAGGAGCTGCTGGCTTTTATAGTCTTTTGTCAGTCATTAAAAATTCTCCTCTGTAGTTCTTTGCAGAGCATTAATGCATCCATGATCACTTGCGTCATTTCCATGACAGAATCTTCTTTCACTAACAAATCAGAAAGAGCCATTTCAATTGTCTAGGAATGGCTCAAAATTTTCAATATGAACAGTTTTGGTTGTGTGAAACTGATGTCGGTATCCTCGTTGGTTTTGGCCGCCTTTGTCACTCCTAAAAGCTCTTCTTCCAGTGAGTTCTGAACTGTGTGAGTTTAGTAAATTTACTTCCGGAAAGAGCTTTGGAACCAATTACATAAAATGTTTCCGGTGGCCCAAGCTCGATTATTATTAGCACGCCAAAATGCAGTTTATTACGTGTAATCTGCAACCTTTAGGAGTTTGGATTTTGAAAGAGGGGAATATTTTATCTGTTTGCATTGCTGCATTTGCGTAAAATCGAAACTCATCCACGTAAAATAAAATAAAGGTGTCAAATCTTAAACCAGCGTAAAACGAGGGTCTACTGTATTTTCAAGAATGCTGCTGCAAAAAAAAAGTCATTTCAACATTTATGTCTATTGAACAGTTGAAAAGGCCAGAATTTCTTGATGGTATGACCTAGCAATTCATATAAATATCACTATAAGCAAGTTTAACCATAAATGTTTAGGTACATATAAAACAAATAGGTAATTACCATACAAAACATATCTTCCAAGTGGTTTCAAAAGACTGTATCCTTTGTTTGCATCTTCTCCACATAGGCAGTCAAGGGCAAGATCAACGCCATCAGGTAATAACCTAACAAAACAAAGAATTTACTGTTGTTGATAAGACAGCTGCAAGTTAAGATTCATGATCTTAAAATTCAAGAAAAATGAGCCCAAAATATCAGATCCTATATAAACTAGTAATTGATAAGTTGCCTGTAAACTACAAACTTCAAGAAGAAAATAATACTGCATGAACTTGACCGAGAAAGATATAGAAGGAAAACATACTGAATGTAAGTTTCCATGCATTTATTACTTGAAAATTTTAAATGCAATAAAGGGAAATTGTTACTTAACAGTTGACTTTAAAATAAAAACTTTAGAAAAATATGCTGCCATAGGAAGGTAAAGCAAAGGTGCCCACCCCCCTAAGACCAAGGGGGAACCCCCTTAAATATCGAAAAGACCCCCCCCCCCCCAGTGGAAAATACCCATCAAAAAAAAATTTCAATGCTGCAGCCTGTTCCATGACACTCTCCCCCTCCCCCTAGTGGGTACCTCTGGGTAAAGGACAGTATCTGCAGAAATGTGTTTTTGAAATATTTGAAGATAAATTAAGGAATAATTTTAATTCCATACTAACAATAGAGAAATTGTATAATTAAGACTTTTTTCATTTATTTTCAGTGAAACCAAATAAGCGAGAATACACGATAAAGCTCAAGTACAGTTGGTGACAAAAATGCAAAAAACACATTGCCTGTGTTTGATTCGGCCACTAGAGGGCGCCTGTGATGCAGGGAGTGTTTTTTGCTGCTAATTTGATAAATGTGTTTTTACTATAATTTTTCATTATTACTGTCTAGTTTTAGGTTTTTTTACTTCACTTTATCATGTAATTTAGTTTTATTGTGTTTTGGGGGCTCATTTTTGCTGTTATTGTATTCTTGAAGTGTTTTTGCATTTTTTGGAGCTAAGCCTAACATGTGGTGATCTCCTGGTTACTGCTGTTTTTAGTATTTATTCTGTGTTTTTTTTGCATTTTTATCTTACTGTTTTGCCTTTTGGAACATATTCACTGAGTAGAAATGGGTGTTATATGCATTATGAAAGAGGTAAAGAGTGGGAAGGGGGACAGGTGGATCTCTTGTGATTTATGTCATATGTTCTGCCTGTATAAGGGGGAAAATGAGTCTGTTTTTGAAGAGGATTATATTTGCACTAAATGTGCTGAACTCTCAGACTTGAGACTTAAGATGCTAGTTTTGGAAGCCCAGTTAGCATTAGGGTGTAAGCCAGTTGTAGAGGGTATAAATGTTCCAGAGATTCAGGGGGAAGTTTCAAATGAGGAGTTAGATTGGGAAACTAAGGGTGTAATTTTGGAGGACTCTATGGTAAGGGAGGTGGGTAACACAGTTGGGAGAGTAAAGCGTAAGGTGGCTAGGTGTTGTTTACCAGGGGCTCGGGTAAAAGACGTTAATATGGTTGCTGAAAAGAAGGGAGTATTGAATAAGGAGGACATAGTTACTTTGTGGGTGGGAACAAATGATGTAGGCCACAGTAAAAATGAGGAGTTTTCTAGGGAATGGGAATCCCTGTTGGATAAAGCAACCAGCTTTTCGACAAATGTCCAAGTGGTTGGTTTGCTTCCCAGGTATGGAGTGCATAGGAGCTGGCTAAATCAACGTGCGAGGTGTATGAACTTGCTACTGAAGTCAATTTGCGAAAAGCGCAGTATCAGGTTCATTGATGTATGGAGTCATTGTAAACGGGATTGGATTGCTAGGGATGGCCTGCATCTGAGCTCTACAGGGGTCAAAATGGTTAGTGGATTAATTTTAAGGGCTTAGGAGTCAAAAAACTAAGTTGGAATGGGGGGCATGGTTCAAGCACCAGGTATCGAGAGAATGATATGTTTTTGGGTATTGCTAGAAATGGAAATAAAGTGACAAACAAGAGTAGTAATGTTAACAATTGTAATTTAGGAAATTTCAGGGTGTTAAATAAAAGCAACTTAGGCATGCTTAAAGTTTTCTATACCAATGCTCGCAGTATTAGGAACAAGATGGATGAATTGAAAAGCATAGTTATGGATGAGAAGTTGGATGTTATCGGAATTACAGAGACATGGGCTACCGAATCTGATGCAGAGTTATTACATATTGCTGGGTATAATTTATTCAGACAGGATAGAGTAGGTAAAAGAGGTGGTGGGGTTTTATTTTATGTTAGAGACAATTTTATTTGCAATGAATTGGTCATAAATGATTAGCCTACTGATATTGATATGGTTTGGCTGGAGTTGATGAGCAGTAAGGGCATAAAGCTACGCTTTGGAAACATTTATAGGCCACCTAATTCTAACCAGGGACAAGATGAACAGATGTACCGTATTATTAGTGACATGTCCAGTAAGGGATCCGTTATCATAATGGGGGATTTCAATTTTCCGGGTATTGATTGGAATAATTTTTATCCTGGTAATGGCAAAGAAGAGGAATTTTTAAAAGTAATTGGTGACTGTTTCTTAGATCAAGTTGTAACTCAGGGAACTCGAGAGGAGGCCATTTTGGATCTAGTTTTTTGTGACATAGGTAGTTTTGTTCAGGGGTTGAGTGTAGGGGAGCATATTGGAGATAGTGATCATAACAGCATTAGGTTCCGGGTTAAATTTGAAGTGTGCAAAGATGATAATTTTAGGTTTGTGCCCAATTTCAGAAACACCGATTTTGTTGCACTTAGGCAGAGCTTGAAAGAGGTTTTTTCGTCAGGGTTGGAAAATAGCGACGTAGATCAGCAGTGGACGGAATTTAAGGATAAACTTGCTATAACCGTTGGGGACTATGTTCCATTTAGGAGAAAAGGTGTTAGTACCAAAATTTGGCCCATGTGGTTCTCCAGGGAGACTAAAGAAGCTCTTAATTATAAGCAAGCCACTTTTCGTAAGTTTAAAGCAACTGGTCAGAGTGCGGAAAGGCTCTAGTATGGTAAGGCAAGGCGAAATTTTAAGTATTTGGTACGGATTCAGAAAAGGGAATTGGAGCAAAGGCTGGCAGATGACATTGATGGGAACCCTAAGAGGTTTTTTGCTTACGCTAATTCTGGGAAAGCTCAAAACAGTCAAATTGGGCCTTTGGTTGATGAGCATGGAAATTTAATCCAAAACGATAGGGATATTGCAAATGTTCTAAATAACTTTTTTTCCAGTGTGTTTAACGATAACTGTATCTCAACAGTTGACACTAACAAGACACAAGCTATTATACAGCTTGAGGATTTTGTATTTTCCAGGGAGGAGGTTTTATTTCATTTGAAAAAGATTAAAGCAACTAAAGCTCCGGGACCAGATAATATTTATCCAAAAATTTTAGTTGAATGTGCAGAGGAATTAGTGGATGTTATTTTGAATATTTTCAATGCTTCTTATAACTCGGGGACGGTGCCAGAGGACTGGAAGCTGGCTAACATAATGCCACTCTTCAAGAAGGGGTCTAAAGGTATTGCTGGGAATTATAGACCTGTAAGTTTGACTTCGGTGATTTGTAAGATTTTCGAAACTTTGATCAAAATTAAGATCATGATGTTCTTAGAGACTAATAGTCTGTTGACTAGTTTGCAGTATGGTTTCAGGAAAGGTAAATCCTGTACTACTAATTTATTGCATTTCTACGACAAGGTTACCTCAGCTTTAGATAACAAAAAATGTGTGGATGTTGTTTATATTGATTTTCAAAAAGCTTTTGACAAGGTACCGCATGTTGCTCTTCTCAGCAAGTTAGCTGACATTGGAATAGGAGGAAAAACTTTACTTTGGGTTAGAAATTGGCTTACTGGTAGGAAGCAAAGAGTAGTTGTGAGAGGAAATCATTCTAATTGGAGTGATGTTTTAAGTGGGGTTCCTCAGGGATCAGTTTTAGGGCCTCTTTTGTTTATTATATTTATGAATGACATCAATGATAATATTTCTGGAAGCATGAATTGTTTTGCTGACGATGTAAAAGTTATGGGGATTGTCGAAAATGAAGAACAAGTAAAACAGCTGCAAGAGGATTTAGATCATATTACTAAGTGGGCAGATAAATGGGGTATGGCAGTTAATGTAGGGAAATGTCAAGTGCTACATTTAGGTCATGGAAATAAGCGTATGAGATATCGTTTACAGGGTTCAGTCATAAATCAGGCAGAAAATGTTATGGATCTGGGTGTCTTTATAAATCAGGACTTTAAGTTTAGTCAACAGTGCAGTATTGCTAGTAACAAAGCCAACAAAATGCTTGGGTTCATCAATAGATCTATTTCAAACAAATCTAAGAAAGTTCTTCTGCCTTTATATAGGAGTTTAGTAAGACCCCATTTGGAGTATGCTGTTCAGTTTTGGTCGCCTTATCTGAAGAAAGATATTTTTGTATTGGAAAGGGTTCAAAGAAGGGTAACTAAATTAGTAAGGGGACTCTCAGATTTAGATTATGATACCAGACTTAATAGGCTTAACATGTATAGCCTGGAGCAAAGGAGAGTCAGAGGGGACATGATTCAGTTATTTAAATTTATCAAAATGAAAGATGTAAATGGATTAAATTTTTGCGGGGAAAGCAGGACAAGGGGTCATTGTTTTAAGCTATTTAAATCTCAGGCTAACTTGGAAATCAGGAAAAACTACTACTTTAGCAGGGTCGTGGGCACTTGGAATAGCTTACCGGAAGAGGTGGTAATGAGCAAGGGAGTGGATAGCTTTAAGAGGGCCATTGATCTTCATTGGGGACTAATTAATTGACTAGGACCAGCCTAGCTGGGCCCAGTGCCTGTTGCTGGTCGTCACATTTGTATTTGTATTTGTATATTTTACCCTTTAAAGGGGCAGTATAATGTAGTGGCTCAATGCTGCCCGTAGTGGGTGAAAATTGCCGATTTTATCTCTAGATTGCCTCGATTTCAGGCCTTTATCTCCGGCCCTTAAAATTTTATTGGAGTGAGACAGGGTGGAATGGCTTTCCCTTAGGTGTCCCTTATCTAACGGTAACAGTATTGATTTGGTCAACATTATCAGTCTGGATGAGGTAGGGTTACAGACACATAGACGTGTACTACAGCATTTTAATAGTATAGATCATAGGTCAAAAACCTTTTTGTATCTGTAAGCACATTCAAAATATTGGTCAGACGACAGTTGCCAATTTTTTTCAAGGTGAATTATAAACTGGACAATTTAACTTACTATACAAAATTTTTTGCTAATATTCTTGTCTTAGTTACTGAATTCTCACAAGATATACAATGCACAAAGTATATGAGTCTCAAACTAAATAGGACTTTTGTCATTCCATTTTATTGACTATTGCTTTGTAATCAGAAAGCATAATGATATTTCTGCTCGTCAACCATCATCAATGCATGCATCTTAGAGTCCCAATACCTGGTTTAATTTTATTCATTGTCGAAAACAATTATTCACATCAGTAAGTGGAGCTGAAACACAATTTTATAGTTGTAATGCTCTTTTCAAGAAAGGAAATTTAGACTTCTCTCAATTATATTCCAGAACTTCTCTCTGATACAAAAGGAAAAGGAGATTGGTCGAATTTCCATTTGTGCTTTTGTCAGTGTTTGACGACATTTTTACCTTTGTGTAGCTAATGACTAAAAAGGAGATCTTTTAAACAGCAGTATTTTAGAATATCCACCTTTTATCGTCATCATAAAGCGGCGGGCATAAGTAAATTGATGTGCAAACACAATGGTGTCCGCGGGCTTTGGGTTGGGAAATCCTGGTACAGATAATTACATCATACACACAAAAAATAATTAGTTGAGTCAGAAACAAATGAGAAATTGAATGCTGCTGAAATAACAAAGAAAAAAGCTAAATTTAGATCTCCAGAAAAAAAAAAAAAAATGCGGATTTATATTTGTGTTTTGGACATTTAAATATATAAATGTGTACGAAATATAATAGCAAAGGGTATTACTTACTTTTTAATCTCTTGAACATAATCTGTGCCATGATCGAACAAATGTGTAAAGTATTCGGAAATGCTATCGTGCTTGTGCTTGGAAGCTGTTCCGATGAGCGTGACGTCTGAAATAGTTTTACACAAGGAAGCTACAGCTAATCCCTAAAAGGACAAACCTGTTTCAGTGAGTTTAATGTATTTGTACATTATTTTCAATATGCTATTATGTTAAATTTAGTTTGAAATTGCAACAACTTTAGTTTGCTAATTAAGTTACAATATTCCCAACTGCTTTGCAAAAAAAATGGAAAAACTTGGCTGACTAGATGAAAAACTAACACTTGAATCAAATAACACAACTGAAAAAATAATAAGATGCAAAGAATTATTTCTTGAAGCTGAAAAATGTAGTATTTGATTTGACTGCTTTTTGAAACAAAAGATTTAAGGTTCACTGTAATACTTTTGCTGGGGTTTCCCCCCCCCCCCCCCCCTTTTTTGAGAGCAGTCTAAACAGCTATATATACCAATACACTAAAAATACATTCAAATTACTCACAACACTTCCACCAGCTGAATGGACTAACACTTTCTGTCCTTTCTGTAAATTTCCAATGTCAAACAGCAAACAATAGGCCACCACATAGTTCATGAGCATGGACACTGCTTCTTGATGTCCCATTCCAGATGGCAGCGCATACACATACTTGGCAGGAACAGAAACCAGTTCGGCCCAAGCTTTATACTCCGTGAGAGCTGCCACCGAGTCATTTACCTGCAATAAAATATCAATTACTTTAGGGGCATTTCACAGTTGCAGGCTCTATACTTCATGAGGATGTTCAGGGTTTATACTCTATCTGAATGAAATAATTCCATGACTTTTCAAAGACTTTTTCATGACTTCAATGAAAATTTTCATGGCCTCATTATACGAAGAGAATAGCACTATTTAATCCCAAAGTTGCTAATTTTATGGAAATGAGCATTAGCAAAACGACTACATGAACAAAACAGCCTCATTGAAGCACTTACTCGTAATGGAAAAATGTAAGTATACACTTAAAAAACTAAACTATTCTTATTTGTCTTCATCATATAAATTTAGGTAAAGTAAAAATGCAGTGAAACAAACATGATGCTTAAATGTCTGATTTTTTTTTTTTTTTTTTTTTATAAACAGGCAGAATGATATTGAAGGTTGAATGAGTCATCACTAAGTTTCAATAAATTTGCTTCAAAAGTTGCCTTTTACTGTAAACAGTGCATTTAATCATCCACATAACTTGACAGTAAGTTCTTTAAAATAAAGACACATAGTTTTAGTTTATGTTCCTAAACCAAATCTCTTCTGAAAAAAACCATTCAGTAATGAATCAATCTTCTAATTCAAAAATATACTTGTTTTGTTTAATTATTTGCACATTTTCAAATGCATATAAATTAATAGGTTCAATTCCAGAACATGTTTGATTCCCGACATTGAATGTAGCAGTGGGTCACATCAATTAGTTTTGCGGGTCGTATGATGGGCACTACTGTTATAGAATATTTGAATTCCTCTTTCTGTATTCTATGGCCTGACTAAAGATCGTTATTTTCTAAAACCTTCAACAAATTAAGATAAACTCTGATAAATTTAATAATAAAGTTCTCACGAGTGATGAAATCGAACTCTGACGAAATTGAATTGTTTTTTTTTTTTTTTTGAGTGGGTGTGGCAAAACTAAGAACATGAAATTTGCTACTACAGAATATGAAACATAAGAAGTGTTGAAAATAACAGTAAATTCAAAATAAGTGATTTCCAAGCAGTAAAATCACATCACAAAAAAAATATAATAGTTTTAATGTGCTATACTGTTAAATCACTCAAGATTTCTAATGCTCCTTTAGTTAGTTTACTTTCTCTGTGTCAAAGTAATTTTTCCACGACTTGAAATAAATTTCCATGACTTTCAATGAAGATTTAAATTTTCCATGACTTTTTCAGGTCTAAAATTCGCTTATTTTTTTCCATGACTTTCCAGGATTTCCATGACCCGTACGAACCCTGGATGTTTTAGTATCCTACTCATGATTAGTCATGATTAGTACAAAGATCAGGGCCGCATCTAAGGGGTGGGGTTTTACGGTTCAAATCCCCTCAATTTTTTCAAACCTATAGCAAAATATGTCTTTTTTGCTGAAAAAATTATAGAAAACGGCAGATCAAAAATTGCCAAATAAATTAAACGCAACCCTCCATAAATACAAATGAAATCTTTAATTATCTTCTGCTGGTAGTACAAAAAAATAAATAAATCACCAAATAATCAAAATACTTTTACCTGAAAACAAAAACAAAATTTTATATAGTACAGCCGAGAAAAAAAAAGTGGCAACCTTCTGAATGGTATTATTCCAGCTAATTTAAAATGAGATTGCGCAAACGATTAATTTCCGACATGAAAATGCTGTTCCATTAGGCTTAAAAATGCTTTTAAATTTTTTCCGGGGATTTAAAGCCTTGGTTTTTTTTTTAATTCGAAGAAAGTAAATCAATTTTAAGGGTATTTTTCACGAGTTTTCAAATGGGACCTAAAGCGAGAAAATTTGATAATTATTTTGGGCAGAAAGAGCCATTTAATGCCAGTTTTGGGTCTTAAAATTAAGATTTGAATGGTTTGGTTCTTTTTTTTTGGCAATTCAAATCCTTCCTACTCTTCTTCTCCGGTGCCCAAGTACCTCCCTGCCAACTTTGGTCGAGATCCAACATAAAATGGATTTGTATAGGAAACATACGTACACACATATATTCTTTATTTTATTTATATAGATTTCTCAATTTTACTTGAAAAATCAAATTATTGAACAATTATACAAACTCAGAGCTTGATCTGCAGTATTTATTTTTACTGTCATGATTATGAACATTCTTACTAGGGATGTGACGTTCATGAACTAGTGGGTCTAAAAGAACGAATCTTTAAAATGAACTGGTCAAAATGATCTAAAAAAATGAATAACCATTCTTTTGAACCATGAACAGTTTGGAACATTGTATTGATGCACTTTTGATAAAAATCATCTTTTTTAAAAAATTTGAAGATACATACTTGTTATTTTTAACTCTCAATCCTTTTTGAAAATCATACTCTGCCACTACCCTGGACTGTTTTTCAGCATCCCCACTGATTTTTAAAAACCTGGCACCACTGCTGTGCATAATAGAGACTGATGAGCATTTTTTTTTTTTTTAATGCCGATTTCTTTAGCTAGCAGTCCTCAACTACGTCTTTTACTGTAAAAATAATGCAAAAGGTTCCAAACCACCTTTTAATTCAACTTTTCCTCTTGATTCTGCAGTTGACTCCAGTCAGGTGTTCTTTTAATTTTTAATTTTATAGTTGCTTGTTTTATTAAACGGATAAAAGTAGTAGGGGAGACCAGGGCAAGATGACTATGTTAACAATTTTTGTTGTTTATTAATTCATTTTTAAGGATAGTAAAATTAATTTCACATGAGCTGTTAAGAGTAGTTCTTTGTGATATTAAATATATTACCATTTAATTTTTCAAATAAAAATAACGAAGGATATTTTTATTTTTTCATGACCTTAACAAATCTTCATCTTGCCCCAGTACTGGGGCAAGATGACTTTGACTTTGGGGCAAGATGACAAAGTTGAAAAAGGTTGAACGCATTTTATGTTTTGAATATGTTACCTAGTTTTAAAAATGATAACTGTGTTTTTACATTTTACAAAGTATCAAATTAAGTGTAACCCATTGGAGCGTAATGTTGAAGTGTTGAGTTGTGCAGCGAACAATAGACACAAGTAAAAATGCAATTTTCATAACGAACATGCCTCATGCCACCACTCTTGACTTTTACAGCACCGGGTCCGTTCTTCTGTTGGAGGGTCACAATGTTCCTCTTTACAAGCAGGGCATCTTATAACACCATTTTTAGAAGTTGATGCAACTGAATTGCTGGGCATGAATTGGACCTAATAGACTTGGACATAAAGGAACTTAGTTTGAGTTTTTTTACTCCCTTTTTAGCTTGACGAGCTTATTTTCCCTGTCTTTTTTAAATAATCCTTTTTGTCCTTCCGCTTTGCACCTTGTTCTGACATTTTTTTGATGGGTGTGCTTGTAAGAATGTTTGAGCTCAGTTTTCTGCTTTTTCTTTTCCTCACATTGTGTTGCTTTAGGCAATGCATTGAAATCAGAAACACTAACAGGCTTCTTTGGTGCATCGGAATCAGCATTTGCCATAACTTCTGCTTCATCTGGAGGGTTTTTATTTTGCATTTTCACTCCCAAGGTCTGAGGATTAGCACTATTATTCTCAGTTTAATCGCCAACAACATCATAGTACGCTAAAAACAAGAGAATAAGGAGTTGATCCCTCATTCTTTAAACTCTTTTATCGTCATTTCCATCTGTAACTGGTTTGAAGTAAGTGGTGCTCAAAAGCCCACCATTTTTTTTTTTTTTTTGTCTGTGATAGTTTGCCCTAGATGAATGACCATAAAGTTATCACATGCTTGGCAAAAGTAGGTTTTTAATCGGCAGAAAAACGACGCATCATCAGCTATAGACGATGCGATGTGTGGGGTGGCAACCCAACAGCATGATAATGTTTTTTTCGCTGCAATATAAAATAGCCTGCAAAGTTATGCGAGATTTATGATTGTCAATAATCAACAAAGCAGGAGATTCTTTGCTTGGTTTAATTTAGTCAACTAGTCATTTGGTCAACTAGTTTATAAATAGCCTCTGGTCACCGGCTTTCGAACAACACCTTCCTTGATTCAATGTGTCCTTTAACCTCAGAGGAGATAGGAGCGCAAGGTCGCGTAAACAAACACACAGACAAATAAGCGTTTACAGGATTTAATAAAATGGACAACATAGTTAATATACTAATTTCCGAAACACGGGGCAAGATGATGAGCTCGTCATCTTGCCCCGGACTGCCTGTTTGAAAGGATTCTTCTCCATTGCCATAAAAGAAGGCGATTAATTGACATTTATTCATGGTAATAGGTAGTATTTAAACTAAGTTACTCATAAATACTAAAGAGACACGATATAACTTATCTGTATCTGTAGCAGAGCTTATTTACAAATGCACAAAAGTTAGAGCGTGGTAACTGTGAACAATCAAAGCTTCAGAACTAACACAAATATGGCGAGTTTAGCGTCTCTATACTATTGCTGAATGAACAGCAGATAGGAGACCTTATAGTATGCAGTAGATGCTGTTAACTGGGGGGAAACGGAAAAAATAAGGAATTCGTCATTTTGCCCGGCTCGTCATCTTGCCCCTATCTCCCCTACTACTTTTCATTTAAAATGACGGAAGAAGGGCTGTCAAAGGCCAATCGGATGACTTGCCAAAGTTGGATAGCTGGCTGTACTGGTTTTTTTTTTTTTTTGGCACAAAACGACCTAATTTTATATTGGAGGAAATGAAAAGGAGTTAAAGCAATAAGTTGAGTCAAAAGTTTAGACATTCGTAAAAGGAGCTATTTTTCGTCTGATAAGTAATTTAAAAACCAAAAAATAGTAATCTAAGAACTAAATTTTGTTACTTTTAATGTCCTTCAAGTGTGCAAAGAAAAATTTATGCCATGCTGTGCTTGATTTTATCATTATATAATAAGGTAAATGACTAGTTACAGGCATAGTTAAGCTTTTTTTTCAAAGTATAGATTGTTGCTGAAATGTGATGTTGCAGTTCTAGTTCATGAAAAAACTAATTCTCACGGTGCTATAACTCAGAAATTGTATTTTAATAACTGAAAAATTTATTAATTTTCATTTATTGATACTATTTTTAACCCCGACCTCGACACACAAAGGAAGGGGGTTATAAGTTTGACGTATCTGTGTGTCTATGTATGGCACTCTAGCACCTAAACGGATGGACCAATTTTGAAGAAAAAAAATTTTGTTCGAAAAGCGAGTTGATGGAGAGTGTTTTTTAGCTAGGTTATGTTTTCAGGTGACATTAATTAACAGAGATATTAATTAAAAACCTCTAAAAAATTTGCGATTTTTGCAGTGAAAGCATATTTAAAAATTTAGTACCAAAATAAAGTTTTTTTCCTGCGTCCGATAGAATGTTTGGAACTTCGGTGTTATGTAGAATTTAAATTATAACCTTTTTATAAAGCCGATTTTAAATACGATTAAGCCTTTAATCATGTGATCGGTGACCGAAGTCATTATTGGCAGACAAAGAAAGAAAATGCAATGATTTAAAATGTTTACCAGTTTCCAGTTTATATTTGTTAACAAATAAGATACTTGCAATTGATTTTTATTATAAAAGGCTTTTAAAAGGATCTTCATATTTCCCCCTTGATTCTACATTTGCTACTCAGGTGGTCTGTTTTTTTTTAAATTTTAGTAATTACATTCAACAATATTATAACGCTTATTTTATAAAACAAAATATAGATTTCTACTAATGAGTCTTATTAAACTTTAGTCACAATCCTCAAGAACATCAGAATTGCGTTGCATTTTGAAACGACAACATTCTTAACTTGTAAAAAGCCAAAACTATTCAAAACCAAATTCTTACATCACAAAAAACTCCATTCAATATCAATATTTGTCGTTGATTACGATTCATTTATAAAAATGTCTTCTATTTTACATTTTTCCCCCTACTCAAAAAAAAAATGGGAGGGGGCCTAAATTTTGCCTTAAAGTATAAAAGCTTTACCTGTTAAATGCTTTTAAAATGAGCACTCTTTCATAACTATAAAAATCCCTATTAGAGGGGGGAAAAACAATACATAAAGCCTAATGACTTGTGAAACCCTTATAACCTCTGAACGTGTTCAACCTATGCCTTAAAACTTGTGTTTGGAATGCATTGATTTCCGTGTTCTCGAACTCCGCCACTGCATTGTAAAGCGATACCAGAAATGTGCGCAGGGGCAAAAGTGTTTATTGAGGTCACAAGCTCTTTCTGCCCGATAGTTTCGCTTTTGTGGGGGCGTAGCCTAATCGCTTTTAAAACTCTTTTTAATTACATTTAAAATTGTTTAATTGAGGTGTTATTGATATTTTTCGACATAGTTTTTCATGATCTTTCTATTACAAATGAGTTTGAAAATCATGCAAGTTCCCTATTTTCAGCCTTATTAATCTTCAAAGCATTATTGGGGGGAATAGAGGTTGACCCACTCCACAAAGTCGGGAAAAATCAGCACTAATGCAGATTAAAACATACATTGACATGTAACTTACTTTAAATTCCGTGACCCCTTCTCCTACGGCTTCAACCACTCCTGCACATTCAAATCCCATTATGAATGGAGTTTTGGGAGGATTATCAATCGCACCCTGACGAACCATTAGATCAAGAAAATTAAGTCCACTGAAAAGAAGGAAAGGTCAAAAAAGCCCTACATACAATTAAAACATAATAGTTTCAAAACATCAAAATTTTCCAAATAAATTACAGGATTTTTCTAAAATATACTTAAAGCAAATACAAAATGTCAAATAAAGAAACTTCCACAAATAAATTAGAAAATATCAATTTATATATTTAACCAACATGAATGCATAAAACCCCTTAAGAAATAAATGCCTTGCAATTATGTTTCTTTTGTACTGAATTATTCTCAATGCGATTATGCTGCATCAGATTGATTACTTTTTTTAAATAAGATTTTATAAACTACTTTTTCCAATACAATGCTCCTTAGAAGAAAGTTGCTCAGAATTTGATTAGTTAAATAGTAGAAAACCATAAAAACTACAGTAAAGTTGCGAAAATCTGAGGTAATTGGGGCTCACCTCACCTCGGATTACTGAAAACTCCGATTTTTTACCTGGAAAATTCTTCTAGATTAAAAATTTACACCATTCGGATATTCGGACAACATAAAGAGAAGCATCCTTGTATACCCTTTTTACATTCTTGTATAAAGAAAGGGATCTATTGTCTTCTTGAAAATGTATCACTAAAATTTCCCCTTTAATTGCATCTAAACAAATTTTGACTTCAGTTTTTTTCGAAATTTGTTCCTATTTATGTGTACAAAGCAAAACATGCATTTTCATTTTTCCCTAACTATTTTGATGGGTATTGTCATGACGTCTGTATCAATGCGTCTGCATGCGTATGTATCTTGGATTACACAAAATCGGTTAGTTGTTGGGAGTTTTAAATTTCTTATCTGCCACTCATGTGGCATCAAGTTGTGCACCTCTTTTCTTTATTACAGTGGAAGATTCCTAAAGAGCTGTTAACATGTTCTTTTGCGGCAAATCAATGTCAATTTTACATTTCTCTTAATTCATATCTTGTAGTCAATGAATATTTCATGCCACCAAAGGAGTGTTGTTGAAACCAACCTCACGTTTTTTTTTTATTTACTATACGTAATTAAAAAAATTTTACAGTGGCAAAAGATTTCTATTTTCAGATTTTAATGAAAATTCATTTTTTTAGCTGCTAAAAAATCAATTTAAAATATAAATGAAGTACCTCGGATTAAGCAGAACCTTGAATTTTAAGACTCTACTGTAGTAAGAAATTCAATAAAATTATGATTTAATAATGTGAAACAGGTTTTCATATAATTACTATTTGGTTCTTTCATGACAATATGATTGTTTCATTAAAATGAATACAACCTTTTTATGCATATAAATTTAGATTTTTTGACCCCTTATTACAAAGATTCCCATTAGGGAAGTTATTGAAAGATATATGCATCATTGAAAATTCTTCAGCATACCTTCCTCGGGGATCAGGGCCTAATCAAGCTAAAATGATGCCGAGGTCCCGATAAAATTTGGCGCAATTCTTACAAGAAAATCTAGTTTTAAAAAAATGAAAGTAATATACCCTATTTTGCTGTGCCAAAAATTATGGTGCACAGGTACATCATGTATACCCACAGGAACATGTGTTCCTCAGGTTCTGACCATCCTACCAACAAGTAAAGCCCTGGTTTCCTAGGAGCAAATCGCTGATCTTCCACGTCCCTCCTCGCCATGACGCTGAAATCAAAGTCATATGGATTTCGGCATGGCCATTCACGACATCGATTTAGCTCGGGCGCGCATGTGCAGAAGAATCAAGTTTTCACCACGGCGAAGAGGGACGCCAATGATCAGCGTTCGCTCCTTGGAAACCAAGGCTTCACTAGCATAAAGGTTAAGCTATCTATTAAATTCCAAGGTTTGATAAAATGATACAAATTATTTTCTAAATCTCATCCCCCGCAGTAATAATTCAACCTGGTGCATGACAAGAAACAAGTGATTCTCAGTTTTTTAAGCTTAGTATGACAGTAGGAAAGCTAATTAATTTCTTCAGACTAATAAAGTATTTTCCCCAAACATTTTTTGGAGGGCACTGTGCCCTGCCCCCTTTTAGGCAACCTTCAATGTACACCAGTGGCATAGAAAAGGGGTGTTCCGTGGTTCCAGACCCCACTCCTTGAAACTCAAAATTAAGCTGCCAAAAATTTAAATTATTCCACTTCACTTAAAATACTTTTTCTCTTCATCTAATCAATTTAACATATTTAATATTACATGTGTAGGTTAAAATCTAATTATCTCTACTTTAATTATTGCTTCCAAGCAGGCCCGGATCTATAAATTTCGGGCCCCCTGCAAAAAATCATCAGGGCCTTCTAACTGACAGCTGGATTTCTACAGCACTGAGAGCCATGGGACCCTTGAGTACAGTGAGCTGTCTCCCTTCCCCCCCTCACACTGCAGGGTCTGCGGGGTACTTACATCTGGGCACATTTCCAAATATAAGAATTGGCAGATTTTAGGCAGGACACCCCCCTTGAGAAAATTCTAGCTATGCCACTGATGTGCTCTGCACTCTTTATTTTCATTGCCCAATGGGTCTTCCAATCCCATTCAAGGTTTATCAATATGTGATCACAAAAACAAATTTTCTTTCTTGAAAGGTAAAAATACACTCGAGTATGGCTTTGAAATGTAACCTTGTGCACTAAAATGGGTGTGGGAAGATTATACTGCAAACCTTTGAACTTTTATACTGTAAAGTTCTTTTGATGAAGTGTCATGTTCATGGGCGTTGCGGCCGGGGGGGGGGGGGGTCCCAAGGGATCCGGACCCCCCCCCCCCCCCCCAATATTTGAGAACCGGACCTCCTCAATAATTGTCAAGATGAAATTCATTATGTTGGGGGAAATTATTATTGTTTTGTCAAAAAAAAAGAGACTTTAAACACATGCATTATTTACCATGTTTAATTCATATCAAACAAAACAAAATGAACATCGAAAAAAGGAAAAAAAAAAAGAACTGTAAATAATAACAAAATAGGCGATGTGTATAGTGAACGGAAAGTGAAATCCAATGACAAACCATTGCTCTGCTCTCTGCGCATAGCTTTAGTGGAAGATGCAAGAAAGGCGACACTTTCTTTCGAGTGCAATGTCAACCATTCACAGAGTAGAGATGTGTTAGCGGGGTAATAAATTGTTAACAGGGGGATCCCTTAACCATGGCAGGAAGCCATGCCTTAACTCACAAAAAGTATCCTATGTCCGGTCCCGTATTGAAAACACAAGTCGTGTCCTCGGCACTCCCAGCTTGAAAGTGATTCCAGCGTACTTGTTGTTATTTGAGGTAAACAACTGGACAACTTCGAGATACTGAAATCAGATGGACAATTCCCCTCCCACCCCTTTTTTTGTCTCTCGCGCGCTTAAAGCGCTAATAAGTCAGCAGAAGACTGGGATCTGAGTTTCGGCTCCTTTCTTATCTCGTTTCTCGGCGCTTGCAAGGTTCTGTTTCCAGTTTTGCAGTGTTTGTTTCTCCAATTCGATTCAATTTATATCGACCCCAATGTTACCCGAACAAAATGAGACACCAGACCTCTTAGGCGGTTTTTTGCAGCTGGCAAGAACATCCTGGCCAAAGGATGCTAAGAAATTTAGAAGACCACTTTGCTGGTCAAAGGTTAAATTTGGGGTAGAAAGGGAAAGGACTCTTCATGTGTTAAAACTATTCAACAAGTGGCTTCAAAGTACCTTACCGAAGCGAGGTTTCTTAAATGTCTTTGCGGCATCTCAAATTTGACTGAAAAAGAGTTACATTATAGGAAAAAAAGGGGGAGTAGCCTAAAAATTAAAGAGTAATTTCAAAAGCAAATCGTAAGCCAGCAGAACGATGGATACTGTGATGTCATTTCCAATTGACCAACAAAAAAAGAAGCTCAAGATGACCAGAAAAAAAGACAGAAATAGAATAAGCTTTTCCTGTTGGGAAACGTTTCGACAAAAATGAAGATAATTTCATGTGATCTTTTGATTTCCTTGAGAGCAGGTGACCTGAAGAGCGCTCCTATTTTGGTTATTATACTTTTCTTACACATTCGACATTACAACTATGGAGAGGTGGCTTTAAAACGGGAAAATGTAGCAAACCTTCTACATCAAATGAACCTGAGCAATTTTTATCTACTGAATCACCATCATCATCCAGGTGCCACTATCAACATCCCACGGAATCGTCTTCAAAAAGACAAAAGACAATGATTGGTAAGTACCATTCTGTTAAGTGCCTACAGGGGCGCCCTGATTTTATACCATTTGGATGGGGTTACCTTTTCAACTTTCCGAATGAAATTCCTAAACAGTCACTCCCAAAAGTGTTCGCACACTTACGATTTTCAATGAAATACGCCATTATCCATTGGTTAAAATTAATATTTTGGAATAGGTATTAAATAATAAGATCTATGATCTGTTTTCAACAAAACTGCATGAAAATTTGTAATAACATAATAAAACTTGATTTTTAAGAAATCAATAATTAAAAAGTGCCAGAAACTTTATCTCACAAGTCTTCGTACACTTTGAAAAAATATTTACATATTAGAAAAATAATCTAACTTTTTACTAAGTTCGTGCAGTATACCAACAACACATTTTAAACGTTTTGGGAATAGATTTCATTGTTCTTCCTTTCTTTTTTGTGCAATTTCTGAGTAAGTGTTCAACCGCACTTCGAGTCTTACTGTTTCTAGTTCGCTTTTCGTTTCAATGCCGTATTTTCGTAATCTAGCCACAAAATATCTCTAAATATGCTACAATAAGTTTAAATCTGGGGAATGAGGAGATATTTCTAAGATTAAGGACAATTTTTGAGGCACCAGACGCAAACGTTTAATTCCGGTGAAGAATTCTACCGTCAGCAGTACTATGAAATGATAGATACTGCAACTAATGACTTGAAAAATCGAATTTTGGATCAACCAGAGGTTAAGAGACAGCTTTTGCTTGAAAATATCCTTTTGAAAGTAGAGGACATAGAACAGTTAGCTCCCTATCCTGAAATCAACATAGCTGCTTTAGAAACTGAACTTCAACTATTCCATAAAAACTTTAAAGTTAACTGCTAGATAAAGCAAAGAAAGCTTTGTCGTCAGCCGTTAAAGAAGTTAAGGGTCTGTTTCAGTAGGTTGAAAATTTGGTGCGGCTACTTTTGGTGTTCCCCACTTCGTCGTGTAAAGCTGAAAGAAGCTTTAGTGCTCTGAGAAAGCTTGAAATGTGTCTAAGGTCGACTATGACACAAAAGCGGTCAAATCATGTTGCTTTATGTTACGTTCACAAAAATATTTTGGATGAAACTGATCGCAAAAAATAGCACGGATATTCGTATCCCATGTGCAGTCTAGAAAAAATGTATTTGAAATTTAATTTTTTTTTCTTATTGTGTAAATATGTAAATCAAGATGTACCTGTTTAAAAATTTTGTCTTAAATGTAAACCCATTTCTATTTGATGTCAAGTTTTTATCTCATATACGGGTCGTTCCACGTCAAATCAACCACAAAAATGGGATTTTAACACCCACCGTCTCGGAATTTGATCAAACTTGGTATACTTCATCCCTTTATGGTTACAAGCAACCCCCTAATTTTTTTTCTTTCAGTATCAATGCGTTTTGATTTTACAGCCTTTTGAAATTTGGCGATTTTACATTTTTTGTCATTTTCGAGACACTCAAACTGAGATGTTGTTGTTTACGAAAAAAATTATTTCTTGGTAACTAATGCTATAATCTTTTTGAAAATTTTTACACAAAATAGAAAGACTTTGAACATGTTGATAAAAAATATTTCAATAATCTTAGTTTGCGCAAATTTTTTTTTAAAAAATTAGAAAATTGAAAATTTTGAATTTTTTTTTCAAAAAAAGATGTCGGCAAAAAACTGAATTTCAACAAAAGGGTCAGTTTTAAAAATCACGATTTTTTTAAAAAATGATCATGAATATGTACTCTAACTTATCAAATAAAAAACATTAGGGGACTTTAAGGGATTCTGCCCCCCCCTCCCCCCCATTCTGGAAAAAAAAGCATAAAACATCATACAATCTTTTCCATGTTCTTAAAAACAGAATTGTCAACAATTATGACAAAAAATCAAATATAATGTGTTGAGTATGGAACTCAAATATAAAAAAAAATACTTTGAAATAGTTTAAAATTTGTCAAATCAACCACAAAAATGGGATTTCAACACCTACCATCTAGATTTTGATGAAACTTGGTATACTTCCTTATTTTGTGGTTAAAAGCAACCCCTTAGTTTCTTTTGTTTCAATCTCAATGTATTTTAATTTATAGACTTTTGAAAGTTTTCGATTTTGCATTTTTTTGTCATTTTCAAAGACACTAACTGAGCTGTTGTTAATGGGTAAAAAAAAATGTTTCTCAGTAACTAATAATATTACCTTCTTGAAAATTTTCATAAAAAATGTTAAGATTTTGAATATTTTTATAAAAAATATTATAATAATCTTAGTTTATACAAAGAATTTTTTAAAAATCAGAAAGTTAAACATTTTGATTTTTTTTTGGTCAAAAAAACCATTGTTGAAATTTTAAATTTTTAACATCAGGATCAGTTTTGAAAATCATGATTTAAAGAGAAAATGATCATGAATATGTGCTTTAACTTTTCCTATGAAAAAAGTTATAGGTCTTTTAGGGATTCTGTCCCCTCCCCCCTAGAAACAACGAAAGCATCATAGAGAAAAGTTTTTCCATGTCTTTGAAACAAGAGTTCCCAGCAATTATTTAAAAAATTTAAATATAAAGTGTGTTAAATATTGAACTCAAACATATAAATTTAATATTCAAGCTATTTTTTTATTTGAAATAGTTAAAAATTATTACAATTATTATATTAAATATAGACATTCTGAAAATAAGATATCATGAAATTCAAAAGTTGCAGACAACAATATCTGCATATGGATTACTGCATTTTAGTCCAGACAAGTTAAAACAAAAGTAAAGTCTTAACACCAATTCATAATCATGCAGTTACTAGTACTTTCAGGATCCCCCCCCCCCTCCCTTACATTTGAGAGAAATTGCTATCGTGGAACTGCTTTTCCATTATAGTTTTACTGCTGTACAATGACAAATTCATCCTTTTAATTTCTTGACATTACATTTAACACCCCTTAAAAATTAATGGCCTGATTGTTTAGTAATAATATGACTAAATAAAGTAAATTACCTTTCCCCCTCCCCTCAAAGCAAATGAAGAAATAAATTAGTATTTATGCATTTCTCGTATTCAATGGATTTTTATATTTTTTAATGACAATTGGAAAACAAATTATTATTTGCATGGAATTTTTTTTTTGTCCAGATTCCCCCCCCCCCCCCCCCTCAGCTTAATGACATAACTCGCAACTTTTCCTCAACTTACTGGGGTTCCAAAATTTTGCATCACTTATGCTTATTAATGCTTAACATTCACATTATGAAAATTAATTCCAGTAAATGAATTTTCTATTATTTTTGTTTTCTTTCTTTTTAAAAACAATAATAAATTTGAATATCTTGTGAGGAATAAATACATAATTGTTGAAAAGAGATAAAAGCTTCTTGTTAGTCAGGTCTGCTAAAAAAACAAGTCCTGCTCACACTTGTTTAGAAAATAAGTAATGATGCTTTCTTTCTCTACACGCCTCCCATGGAGTACATTTTATCCTACCCTATCAGAATTGCTTAACAGCACAGTGTGGTTGCTGACTCCCCTGGATAAAAAGATAGAATTCTCAGAAAGAACTTTTCTAAAATTTTGAGAAAAGGTCAATATGAAAGAATGAATTGAACTAGAATAACAATTAGATGTTGACTTATAGGAGTTCTAGCAAAATGGTGTGTCAAGCTAGAAAGCTTTTCAACCATTGAAGTTAGCATTGGGCAGACCCTAAGAAAAATAAATGTCGAGTTACCTGGATTATCAGTGTGTCCAGTTACTGAAGTTTCACTGTATTTAAACTGGAATTATACATAATGTTTATAAATCATTTGTAGAAAATAAAAAGTGGCTTTAAAGAACATACTGCCCTTGATAAAACTAATGCAGCAGTTGAAAGAGGAATCAAGAAAAAGAAAGTATTTTAAATAAGAGGTAGTTACCAAGCTCACACAGTCATAATATAAACAACTAACTATAAACGTAAACCATACAGCTTGCTGCTCAGCTGTCATCTAATACCAGCTGTTCCTTTTTGGGGGCTAATAAAGCAACCAAAGTTAGGGAGGTGACAGGGAAATATATTAAAAAGAAAACAAAGCATCTAAATAAATTACTAGTGAAGTGTAAAATAAAAATATCTGTCATTTGTACAAATGCCAGGTTATTAGGATCCATTAATGATCATAGAAACACTCAAGATAACAAAACACACTTTTAGGGTCAAATGAGATCATGGGCGCCCATATGCAAAGTCGCAAGGGGGGGGGGGGGGCTCAAATATTTTCCTCGTGGTTTAGCAGGATATTTTCCCCGTAGAAAACAATTTCAGGACAGATTAGAGTCATTAAAATTAGACATTTTTAATAACTTATTCATTAAAAGGGGTGGAGAAGAAATATTTTTATATTTGTGCAAAGAAAAAAGTACTAAAAGCAAGGAAGTTCTAATTTGAAAAGGGGGGCTCGAGTCCCCCCTTGCCCCCCTACATGGGCGCCCTTGAATGAGATTGTTGCAAAGCCTTAATTATAAACATTTTGGGCAATGGTAACCATTTTAAACTCATACCCAATAAATTGCTATGTTAAACCAAATCCAAGTTTCAGTTTGATATTTCATTCGATTAATGAATCAAGTTAAAAACTCTGAGCTGGTATTTATAGGATTTTTAATACTTTGTATAAACTGCCTAATTATAAATTAGAATTAGATAAAAAGTTTTAATTTCTATGTTGTTTAACAATAATTTTTAGCATGCATAAATTGTTGTAGGAAAATTTTCGAATTTTGCGATATCTTATTTTTATTGTTTATTATTAATTAATTTAATTAATTATTTACAATTCAAAAAAATCTTGAGTATTTAAATGTTTACATTTAAGTTCAAACACCAATGTATTTCAATATTTAAATTTTCTTTAATGCAATTTTTAACTTAGCTTGTAATATTGTGGTCATCTTTTTTTCATTAATCAAAATAAGGGGCAGGGGGGCAGAATCCCTCAAAGTCCCCTAAAGATTTTCATTTTATATGTTAGCACACATGTTAATGATCATTAAAAAAAATATAAAAATTATTTTAATTTAGACCCTCATGCCAAAATTTTAAAATTTTGACTATCATTTTTTTTATTGAAAAAATTTTAAATTTTTCAGTTTGTTAATTTTTTTTAATTGCTGAATATAAATTTAGATTTTTGACATATTTTTTTCTGAAATACTTGAAATCTTAATATTTAATGTAAAAATTTTCCAATTTTTTTTATCTTTAGTTATTGAGAAATAATTTTTTTTGCAAACAGCTGCTGTTCATTCTCAGAGAACTGTAAATGACAACTAACGCAAAATCGCAAAACTTTGAAGGGCCAAAAAATAAAAACTATTTTTAATAGAGAAGAAATACTTTAGGAGGTTACTTAGGACTATGAAAAAGTAGAAGTATACAAAGTTTCATTGGAATCTGAGATGGTGGGTGTTGGGGTGTGGTTGAACTGACATGGAATGACCCATACTATATATATATGCACGCACTTTTCTTGATACAATTTGAAAATGACAGTGTCAGAATGGTCCCCCCCCCCCATTAAATTTCAGCTGACGACGCCAATGGTCACGTTAATTGAAAAAGTGCCCTTTTATCTGGAAGCACCCTGCCCTTTTTGATCTAAGGGAAACACTGTAATTCATAATATGGAAGTTAATTAATTTTCCCTGCATATTAATGCATATAGTGTCAATCATAAATGACATTTAAAACATCCTGTAAAATAAGAGTATTTGGAGAAATGAAATTAAGATTAATACAAGTTGTGTATTTAATCAAAATCTTTAACTTATGAAATCTGTTATTTAACCAATCTTTAACAGTAGCAAAAATAAAATGATCTCATACAACAAAGGCAAACCATAATACAGGCTGACATAAGAAAAAAAAAAAGCATTTTCATGAAAGCATCATTTTTAGTTCAACTAACAAATGGTTTCTGAAAGGGTTTAATTTTTAATGAAAGAACAATGAGAGCCCTGTCTTCCTCTGAATTTTTTCATATACTGAATAAATGTTTGACTTTTATGCATTTGCATATGACTAAAAAAAACAGAGGAGCTGAGCTCCCATGCACATTACACACTGGATTCTGCCCACACTTATAAAGTAAAGTAATACATTTTGAGAACCAAATGTACATACAGTGTGAAAATTTAATTTTAATTATTCTGTCTCATTGTTGCATACTCGGCTCTTGTGAATGCAAATTACTTTCCTATTTCCTCTCCATAGCTTCCATTTAATATTCATTCCTGCAAACCACCGAAGTGGCTCACGCGCTTTGCTAACAGATGGTTGTCTGCAAGAAAAGGTACAGACACTTTACGGATCCAATACACCCACAAACTAGGGCGAATGAAAGCATAGTTCCCGCCCAAGAAGACAAAACACGTCAATTTTAACGAATTTAAACATTTCAAGAAATACCATGCTTTTACTCTAATGAGCACTTCGCCTTCGCCCGGTGTCGGCTCCGGCTTTTTCATCACTTTCACGGCTTTGAGGCCTCCGAAACCTGTTAGCACGATGGCCCGCATTTCGTTGGGGGCAGGGCTCGCCGGTTCCTCGGCATTTTGAGTCGTTTTATTATCGGCTGCCTTGCTGTCATCTGTTTTCGAATCACCCATGATGGAACTCCGGTTGTGTGATATGCCGCGCTCCTCGTTTGACAGCTGGTTGCCGATGCCTCAGGACCGCATCGCCGCTGGAACTGCGAGGTTGCTTTCTCGTTTCGATTCCGTCGCCAAATCTGGCGAGAGGTGCTTAAAATCAGGGAAAGCGCGAGGTTTGATATGTTCGCGTCATGGGGTGGGAGCGGAAAGTTTGCATATGGGTGATACCAATACGGGAAAGTTTGAAGTGCGTTAGTTCTGAAAAAAAAAAAAAAATAATTTAAATTTTTGGCATCTTGAATTCAAATTATGTTTTTCGCAATCACGAGCGTGTGTGTATGAATGCGCGTGTGTGTTTGTGTAGGCGCATGTGTGTGGGTGCGTGTGTATGTGTGTATGTATGCATTTGTATGCGTGTTGTGTATGCAGTGCTGTGTGTGTACGTGCGTGTGTGTATGTAGGCATATGTGTTTGTGTCTGTGTGCAGACATGAGTGTGTGTATGTGTGCGTGTAGGAGTGTGTGTTTGTGTCTGTGCGCAGGCATGAGTGTGTATGTGCGCAGTGGCGGATTGGTTGAAAAATTCGGCCTTGGCATTAGGAGGTGTAGCAGCCCCATGGCATTTATAGATATTAAATTTTACCTTACGATTGGGATATCACTTAAATATGAGGAACTTATTCTTAACAACTAAATATGTTTTATTTAAACAAAATTTAAAAGATATGAACACTTCTGCGCTTTAATGGTGAACAAATTAATACAGTATTAGCTAAACCTCATTTTGGGGGAAAATTGTGCTTGTAATTGTCCATTTAAGTATTTTTATAATGCCCGGAACTTGATTGAATATTTCCTTAATGATAACACTGCTTGGCTAGTATGTCTTTTTCTGCTGTCATAACAAGTAACTTAATTGTCCTGTTTGTTACATGAAACTGATCTAGCGATGTTCATGGGTGAAAGACTAGGGTCGCCTTAGAACGTGATGGGTTCTTCGACACAAACATACATTACTGGGCCCTGTCATAAACATTCCCTTTTTATATACTGCCATATCCTGACGACCCCCGGACTCGATGCGAGGTCAAAAACCTGGTGGAAGGGGTCGGGTACGAGTTTAGCAGCCCCTTAATTTTTTTTCAAACGCATGTATTAATACAAAGAGAGAGAGAGGACTTAGCTTTCTGGCTTCTGGGAGTCATTCAAGTATTAGCAATATGAACTTAATGGAAAGATTTATCATTGAGTGAAATAGGGGGGTCCGGGGGGGGGGTCTCTCCCCCGGAAAAATTTGAAATTGTAGTCTTAAAAACTCAATTTTAGACAATATTTGGTGATGTAAGGGGAGCGTAGGTTCAGAGTTTCTCCTGTTGCAACTTTTCAGAAGTGGAAATCCAAAAACAGAATTTTAAATTTTCTTCGAGTATATGGTATGAAGAGCGGTTCCGGAAGCTCTCCTCCGAAATTTTTAAAAATACAGTCGAGCCCGCTTAATGGAATAGGCAATTTGCAAGGAAAAATTATTTTAATAAGCGGGATATTCCATTATCCGGAATAAACATAATACACATCAACGTGTAGTACATTGGAATTTTATTACATTAAGCGGGATATTCTATTATCCGATAGTCCATTAAGCTGGCTCGACTGTATATTAGCTCTGAAAACGCAGTTTTCAAAGATCTTTGGGATTTTAAGTC